>NC_081422.1:41496412-41749497 GCF_949786415.1 Peromyscus eremicus | reverse complement strand
TTGTCTGCTCTGAAGTGAGGCCTGAGCTAGAGGGAAGTTGTGGGCCCTTTCCTATGAGAAGCGGGTCAGAGGAGGTCAAAGGCATGGTCAACACTCATGAGGTGGTTTGCCAAGTGCATGGAGTATGGTTGGACATTGATAGTTTTGACTTGACCCCCACTGTATCACCTACCCCGTCCTTTCTTTCTTTGGAGAATTGCTTCTCTGTCATGTCAACTGTGTGATCCTAAGAAGCTGTCAATCATCTCTTGTAGCAGCGGAGTTCAGGCCCTGGTCATAGTTATTGGTCTGACGATGGTCATGGGATCCTATCTGATTGATAGTGCTTTTCTGAGATGGCCAAGGGATGGGGCTGTTTGGGGAAGTTGGGGCTCTGCAGGGGTGCAGGCTGGAATGGGCTGTGGGATGCTTTGTGTGGTATTTCCAGCGGTGTCTACATGGAAGTGTTGGGAGAAGGGTGATCCGGAGACCCATAGGAGGAGAGGAGCAGAGCAGATCAGCGTGCAGACTGAGCTAGGACAGGGTCTGGAGTGGAAGGAGGAGGAGCTGGGTCAGGAGGGTTCTGAGAACTGCACTCTTAACTATAGACAGGCAGAGCACCAGGGCTCAGAACACACAGAAGAACCTGTGGTTATTTCCTCACAGCTGATTTGGAAGTGTGTGTGTGTGTGTGTGTGTGTGTGTGTGTGTGTGTGTGTGGTGTGGTGTGGTATGTGTGAGCGGGTGGTGTGTGTGTGTGTGTGTGTGTGTGTGTGTATGTGTGTTTATGTGTGTGGTGCTTGTATGTACCCATGCCCATGCATTTGAGGAGGTTACAGGAGACTTTTGAAGCCCCTGCCCTGTCCTTCTTGGCTTTATCCCCCCTCCCCCCAGGCAAGGTTTCTCAGTGAACCTAATACTGGTCTGGCAACCAGCAAGTCCCCCTGCTCCTCCTTGCTCTGCTTCCCACAGTGCTTTGGTTACAGGTGCACATAGCCGTTTCTGACTTATTTATGTGGAGCTGGGATTTGAACTCAGATCCTCATGCTTGCACAGCAGGAGCTTCTATCCACTGAACCATCTCTCCAGAGCGTGGAGAGAATTCTTAAGATGAAAGCTGTGCTTTGGAGAAATGTCCTCCAAGGCCTACGTGTTTAAGCTTGGTCCCTAAGGTGATGATGCTAGAAGGTGGATGTGGCACCCACTTGGAGGGCCCTAGGTCACTGGAGAAATACCTTGGAGGGAATTGTGGGACTCCTGTCTCTTCCTGTCTTGTTTGCACTTCCTGGCTCCTGTGACGAGTGGTTCTGCCACATACTCATGCCACGGTGTACTGTTTGCCAGAGGTTCAAAACAGTGGGTCACCCAACACTGGACTAGAACCTCCAAAATTATGAGGCAAAATAAACCTTTCCTTTTTATAAGTCAGTTGTCCCAGGTATTTTGTTGCAGTAATGGAAACCTGAACTAATGCAACAAACAATGGGAATGTTGTTTCAGTTCCTCATACCAGGCTGCTTATTAGACTAGGAGTCCTCAATCTGTTTCCTGGTTTGCTTTCTCTTTGCTGTGATAAGCATCACGACCAAAAGCAACTCAGGGAAGAAAGGATTTATTTGGCTCACACTTCAGGTCACAGTCCATCATGGAGAGAAATCAGAACATCAGCTCAAGGCAGGAACCTGGAAGCGAGAACTGATGCAGAGCCTATGGAGGAGTGCTGCTTACAGGCTTGCTCCTCCTGGCTTGCTCAGCCTTTTTTTTTTTTTATGTGACTCAGAGCCACCTGCCCAGGTGAGGCACTATGCCCAGTGGACTGGGTCCTCCCATGTCAATCATTAATCAAGAAAATGTCCTGCACACTTGCCCACAGAACAATCTTATGAAGGCATTTTCTTAATTGAGGTTCCTCTTCCTGTATTGCCCTAGCTTGTGGTCAAGCTGGCACAAACCAAACAAAAAACAATCCATTTGCACATTTTTTTTGGGGGGGGGTTCTTTTTCTTTCTTTCTTTTTTCTTCTTCTTCCTTATCTGTCCTAACTCTACCTGTTTCCTCCATCGCTGGCTCCCAGGCTAGCCCTGCCTGTGTACTCTAACTCTTCCATGGGGCAGCAAAGGACATTTAAGAACTAATTGGCCTTTGGTTAACCATCAAAGACCATGAAATTCCATCACCCAACTAAGGGAAGCATGCAGCCCAGAATTTGCTTCCTCGAGGGCAGCTGCCTGCTGTCCTTCTGGCCTGATTCCCTCTATGTCTGTGCCCTGAGTCCGATGCCAGTTTAAACAGCTTTTTTTTTTTTTTTTTTTTCTCTGAGAGTTGTTGCTACTGCTATCCCTTGACGTTTATCCGGGCTATCTAGTTGTAGGTAACAGAAACTCAATTTGAGCTATGTTTTTGCAAAATAGGGCATGTATCAGCAGATATTACAGGGAAATCACATATCTGTTGCATTAAGGACTGTGTTTGTGTGTGTGTGTGAATGCTTGTATATGTGTGTGAGAGTGAATGTGCGAGTGTATGTTTTTGTGTGGGAGTGTATCTGAGAATGTCTGTGTAAGAATTTTTAGTGGTATTGGTATGTGTGTGCGTGTGTGTATGAATGTGTATTAGTGTTTGATAATTGTGTGTGTGTGTGTACATGAGTATGTATACGCACGTGTGAGTTTGTAGGAGATTGTGTTTGAGTTTGTGAGACAGAGTGTGTGTAACTGTGAGCATGTGTATGTAAGTATGTGCATATATGTGTGCCTGTATGTGTGTGCAGATGTGTGCCGTAGTGGGTACATGCAGGTCAGAGGACAGCCCTGGATGTGGGTTCCTCACCTTCCACTTGTTTTGATGTAGGACCATCTGTTCCTTTCGATGCACCCAGGCTACGGCCCATGAGTGCAGGGTGAAGCCTTTGTCTCCACTGCCCCCATCCTCCAGGGAGCCACTGGTATTGTGGACTCTTGGGCTACCGCATTCAGCTTTTCACATGAGTTATGGGAACCCGGACTTAGTCTCCTGACTTGAGCAGCAAGTGCTTTACCCACTGGGCCATGTCTTCAGCTGACCATCAAGATCCTTTGTCCCCATGTGCACAGCCTGTAGGTTTCTGCTGGGGAAATCAGGCCCTTCTGTGTAGAGACTTTCTCCAGATGGCAGGTTTATGTCTATTGCTTCCCCTACTACCCTCAGACAAGACACTTCCCAGCAAGGAACTCTCATCATTTCAACATGCTCCCACGACCATCCTTGGACCTATTGCTACGGCCAGGGGCCTGAGGAGCAACTACAGGCTGGACCTGGCTACCACATGCTCTCTGCTGCTGCTGGGGATAATTAGCATATCATTAGAATCATGTGATTGGCATGACAGAGAATCAATGCTTCAAAGAAAAGAAGGACAGTCTAGGTGGTAGTGGTGGGGGCCAATTCAGAACCGTAGATACGTAACCACACTCCTTTGGCACGGCAGACCTTCTCTTTGTCAACCCAGTGAGACATTATGCATAGCTGTCACTCATACTTTCCTCTCCAAATTAGTGGGCTGGCAGATGAAGTGGAAGCTGAGCTCGGAGGCTTCCCTCTCCTCCTCTCTGGCTTTACTTTGTGACAGCCATCACTCCCTTGTGCAGGTGGCTCCTGATCTCCAGAGGCCCCAGGCTGGAGTGGCAGGGGAGGCTTAGATCAGGGCAGCGGTGTGTTGGCTGAGGTGTGTGGGAGGAGAGGCAGAGCCAGCCAGGCTGCTGAGCCATGTGAGATAAAGGTGCACTGAGGCAGGAGCCTGAGGGCAGGTTGCCCACTTGCTGCCTGAGTGTGGCAGGAGGACTTGGTGCTTTCTGTGGGCCTGTGTTGACTTGCTCTGCGACCCTAGGCTACACACTTCATTGCTCAGGGCCTCTTCCCTTCCCTCTCTCATCTGGCAATCAGGGATAATGACATGACGGAGCTAACGGAAGCTGTGCCTTCCGCGGGGAGATGCTAATTTGAAACTTGGTGCTATGTACATGGCTCCCAGTCCACCAGGTATCCCAGGAGGCTCCGGCCTGAGCCCCAAAGCCCTATGGGTAGAAAGCAGGACTCTCTAGATCTTGATTTGGAATTTGTGATTTTTAGCCTCCAGAACAATGCCGCTCTCACAGGTGGGCTGGAAAATGAATGACTCTTTGCATAATGACAGTCTCAAGTGGGTATGTGGTTTCTGAGGGGCTGACAAACACCGGCTCTGCAGCTGGGGTTATGATGCCACATGGGCTATAGACAGGAGTTTTCAAGTTGTGCACATGAGTGAAGATGCCTGAGGAGTCCAGAAGGGGGCACTAGATCCTCTGGTGCTGGAGTCAGAAGCATTTGTGAGCAGCTGGACATGAGTACTGAGAACTGAACGGGGGTCCTCCATGAGAGCAGCATGAACTCTTAACTACTGAGCCATCTCTCCTGCCCCAGCTGGTGGGTTTTTAAAACTCACATCCCACCTAGCTGCTTCTTCCCTGGTTTAATGTGAGAAGTTACCATGTGGTGTGCACGTGTGGCAAGCAGACTGCATGTCAGGGGACCAGCAAGGCAGGTGGACCAAGTGCAAGTCCACAGCTTCACACTACACCCACCAAGCTCCAGACCCTGGTGACCCACCTAGAGCGTTTTACCAATCACCAAGAGTGAGTGGCTGAAAACAAATGTGGAAGGGTCAATGGGTAGGCTTAGTGAGAAGCTGGGTTTGCAACCCACGGCTCGTGGAGTTCAGGTAACGCAAGAAGACGGGACACTGGGTTCTTCACCTGGATATAATTAGAGTGGCTTAATTTTTGATAAGCTTTGCACATTGGGAATCTAGGTCTGGTGGTCTAAAACCACCCAAAATAATCAATCTAATTCCCTGGGTAAATGTGGACTGTCCAGTCTTTACCTCTTTCTCCTCCTCCTCCTCCTCCTCCTCCTCCTCCTCCTCCTCCTCCTCCTCCTTCTCCTTCTCCTCCTTCTCTTCCACCTCCCTCTTGAATATGATTTATTTACTTGTATTTTATGTGTGTGAATATTTTGCTCCCATGTATGTATGTATGTATGTATGTATGTATGTACGTACGTATGTGCCCCACGTGCATGTAATTCCCACTGGGACCAGAAGAGGGCGAGAGACTACGTGAACTGGAGTTAGAGTTGTGAGCCATCACCTATGTCCTGGAAATAAAACTTCGGTTCTCTGTAGGAGCAGCAGACGCCCTTCACTGCTGAGCATCCATCTCTCTAGGCCCAGCATCCATCCTTCTTACCATCACAGTTAAGGTCTTCCATGACCCATTCATTGTTTTCCATGTGGTTTTGATTGGAGGCCACTCTGGATCACTGACACATGGTCCCCACGTCCCCATCTCTTAGCTCATGGATTTACTTCTCTGAGGAAAGTGATTCTTTCTTTTCCCTCCCCTTCCAAAATTCCTATGGCCTTCAAAATCCTCCTGAGGCCTCCGCTTGCACAAAGCCTTCTAGGATTTTGCCTGAAAGCCACGGTTTCCCCCGGTGGCAAGCAGGAAGTCCTGCTGGAGAGTAGAGGAGTACAGAGTGCATTTCCAGAGCATGTTCCTCCACTGTGTTACCTTCCTATGCATCACGCTACTGTATCTAGATGAGGTGGGGAGAAGAACAAGATTCAGGAAAACAGGGAAAAGGGAAATGGGAAGTTACATGGCAAGAAGCCTTCTCCCTATCCCACAACCTTCCCCAAAGCTCTGTCCCAGAATCTCATGATAGCTCTTGGATAGCCAGGTCGAACCCCACAAGAGGGTAGAGCAGACCGATCACCCCCCCCCAACTTCTATAGCACCCCACTTCTCAACAGGGCAGGCTTGCCATGTAGGCTTTTTGTCAACACAATGATCCATGCTGGGTGGGGTGTGGATGAATGAGATCCAAGAGGTTCATCCAGCCCCAAGGCCTGGAAATTCTCCATGCACTTTGCTTGCATTGGGGGAGGAGGAGAGATGGGGAGCAGTGAGCACAAGGCCCTCTCATCCTCATCCCTGGATCTGTCAGCCTGACCAGAACAGGCAGTCATTCTCAGAATAAATAATCAACTAAAAAAAAAATGTACCAAATTCATTTTCAAATTGGCTTGTCAGACACACGCTTGCCCAGGACAAGTTTGTTGAATAAAATATATCTTGGGGAGCAAGGTAAGCCAGCCTGTCTCATTCCCTTAGGGACATCTGTAAATAAGGGCCATTCTGGAGGCCGGAAGCATAGAATTCCCCAGCATAGATTGAATTCTGGCTTTGTCTTAATGAACGTCAATATTTATTACCAAAGGCGTTGTGCTCCTCAGAGTGATAGAGTGTTTCCACATGTCAGCTCTCTCCTGTTACCTTCCCAGGTACCAAATGCTATGTAATTGCTACTCATAAAAGTGGCAGACAGTATCGCCAAGGAAACTCACTCCTGGCTGCAAATCTTCGTCATCAAACACAATAGGCTTTGCTTCGGATTTGGACCTGAATGCCCCCGATGCAGATTTTCTGGATATCCTGCTGTGGCAGGGAGACCCTCAAACACCTTTTTGGCTTGGAAAAAGGGGGTGGTCTTTCTAGGATGATGATGACAGGGGCATCAGACATCAAGGCCTGGGAAGCCTCAACATGCTGGGGTTACAGCTCCTACCCTGCAGCCCAAGGCTAGAGAGATCTGATCACTTGTCAGATAATTGAGAATACTTTGACTTTACCCATCCCAACCACCTCACAATGCAAATGAAGGTCCTGAGGCTCAGAGAGAGGAGGCCTTTGTCAAGGTTATGGAGTGCCCAAGCTGATGCCCTTCACACCTCCTTGAAATTGAGCCAGGAGTTCAGAAGGATTCTCTGAACTGGCTTCAGGCGGCAAGACTGGTGGATGTCTGCTGCCGCCTTCCCGAACTTTTCATAGGTTTGAGTTCTCGTTGACACCAGGTCTTGCTTCCTAAAGTCTGTCCAGACAAGTTGCTCACCCCAGCGGAAGCAAACAAATGACCTGCCCTGACCTTTCCTAGGAGAGAATCCCTAGAAAGCAACTCGAACTCCTCCGCCAAGCCAAACATCCTGGAGACAGCCATCCCAGATGGACAGTTCGTACACAGAAATGGAGAACTCCAGGAAACAGCCTGCTTGTTGGTTCTAGGCCCTTTGCTCTGGGTGCCGCTGAGAAGGGCTTTGGAAGAGTGAAGGAGGGTTTGCCGTGCCTGAACACCCGCTTCCGGTTCAGCTGCCTTTCTGCCAACCAGCTCAGGACAGAGATGGCCCCAGGGCAGAGGCACAAAATGGGTTTTTGAGAGTGATGTCATATGGTTCTCAGACACCAGATTGCTCTTGCAGAAACTGTCTGGCTGTTGTTCTGGGAGCTCTGCCGAGGAGAATTATAACTTTTGACAATGGACATCTCATCTTGCCCAGATGCGTTCTTTATAGAATCTGCCAGCAAGATTACAGCAGCATCAGGGTGTAATGGGCAGAGGAGTCAATAATTCTGGGGTTATTGATTGTAACCAGACCCATTCTTCTTTTTTAATTTATATTTTATCCACTTTTTCAAGCTGTTTTTTTTTTTTTAAAAAAACCTGTCCTGACAAAAGCCCCTGCTAGATCAAATACAGTTGATTGCATTTTTAAAAAATGATAGGAGTAATTTGCTGCCTTTAGGAGAGGCTAGGGCAAGGCAGTACATTGTGTGTGTGTGTGTGTGTGTGTGTGTGTGTGTGTGTGTGTGTGTGTGCTGACGTGTGTGCATGCTCATATGTGTGCATGCAGCTGTCAGGAAGGAGAGGGGAAGGCATAGTGCATGGGAAGGCACTGAGAAAATCAGGGGCTTGGCCGTGAATTCCCTGGCTGACCCAGAAGCATAGCCTCCTCCTCCTGAGGCTGAGGCTAGAAGAGGACCAACCATCAGAGATTCAGATCTGCTGCTTCACTGCCCCACTGGGTTTCCAGCATCCCAGGGGTGTATTCCCACCCCAGGCCTCATCTCATCTAGATCTTTCTGGATAAGACAAATAGAGACACCAAGTGGATCAGGGCAGGTGAAGGCACTCAGAACCTGACCCCATCTCCTGTATACACACACACACACACACACCCTAAAGCCCATTTAAACATGTGCTAACAGAGTATGCCTTCAGTTTGGAATAAATATTTATTTGTATGACACAGCATATACATTGACACATGGTGAATTGTTGGACTAGACTGAATGGGATGGAGTGGTAGCTTGTAAGTTCATAAAGAATTGATTCCACATTTGTGACGCCCCCAGTATCCCTGTTGTCACCAAGCTATTCTGTAGCATAGTATGACAAATATTCAGTGGGCAGCTGCTGGTTTGCCTTTGGTGAATTCCATGTTGGTTTGATTGTCTCTGTCCTTGTGAGGAAGTGACCAGGGATTTCTCTAGGCATGGCTTGGGTATCTGATTCAATGTTTAAATTGCCCTATAGCTTCTGCCCCATTTGTTTCTCTTCCACTCAGGGAGAACCCCCAGACTGAGCTTTCCATTATAATGAATCACAAAGGAGATCAGGGCATGCCCAAGTTCAGAAGGAAAGGGAGTTTAGAGATTACTTCATTTGAATCTCTCATCCAGGAAGAGAAGCTGAATGAAGTCCCAGGGAGATTGAAATAATCCACCCCAGGAGCAACACTGGGTCAAAACCAGGAACAACTAGCTCAGCGCGCTTTGCTAAGGCACAGGGACTTCCTTTCTCTTCTTTTTCTATGCTGTCCTATGGGCAATGGCAGTGCCTGGCCACCTACCTCTCCCACAGACACTATCCCTCCTCCTAGACTTCCAGGATGCATTATGGAAAATTCTCTCTCTTAGTTCTTATTTGGGTCTAGATGGATCTGAAAGCATGGGGGTCTAACGGAGGCATGAGAGGCAGAAATGGAGGCAGAGGTATTCTCATCTTCATCCACGGGCTCATCTTGTGTGGGTCTGGGCCTCCTTCTTCCAGGCTGAGTAGAGGTTGACATTCCATGGGGTCACATTTTCAGGTCAGATTTACTTTCTCCCATTGTACTTTTCTGGGCAGGCAAATATATTGCAAATGGATTCTGGGTCTGCTTCTCACATTTAGGAAGTAGGGGAGATTTGGAAACCCATCAAGAGAAAAGGGAACATTTATTTATCTCATGCTAAGGCTCAAGGTCTTATGAGACTGACCTTGGCCAAGATCTTAGCCAGTCCCCTTCAGCGTCCATCACCACAAGTGCCCCGGCCATTGTTCAGAGCCTCACAGTCCTCCTTATTCTCCAAGGCTGGCTTTAGGGACACACATCTGGCCTCTGAGCCAGGGGACTGGAGTCTGAGCCCTAGACTCCTGCTCTCAGCAGCTGTGTGACTTGGACTAATCACCTTCTTGGAACCTTGGTTATTTCATGCATTCAATGGGCATAATGATGGTATGTGTTCTCCATCAAACGTCCGCCCTTATAGTTTGTGTAATAGCATGGCGTCAGTGGGAACATGCTCTACTCACAGAAAAAGACTTTTGTTTTTAAAGAAAAATTAGGCTATTTTATAAAAGGATTGAATTTACAGGAAAATTGAGAAGACAGTTCTGAGAGTTCTCATATGGAGGGTAGTCAGCTCCCTCTATTATTAACGTCTTACATTAGCACGCTACATTTATTACAATTAATGAGCCAATATTGATAAATTGTTAGTACGAAGACCATCCTTTATTTATTTAAGTTTTCTTATCCTTTTTTCCTTTTATTAAAAATAGATTTTTTTCTCACATAATATATCCTGATTAGGGTTTCCCCTCCCCTTCTCCTCCCAGTTCCTCCCCACTTTCCCTCCTGTTTGAATCCCCTCCTTTTCTGTCTCATTAGAAAACAAAGAGGCCTCTAATAGATAATAATAAAATAAAACAAAATAGAGTAGGATAAAACAAAACTAACGTATCAGAATTGGACAAAAAAAACCAACCAACCAACAAACAAAAAAACCCCCCAAAACCCGAAGGAAAAAAGCCGAAGGGAAGGCATAAGACTCAGAGCCCCACTGGTTCACACACACTCAGGACACACTCAGGACCCCCATAAAAACACTAACCAGGAAGGTTTCCTTATTTTCAGCTGGGATCCTTCTTATTTCTAGTGTTCCGTGCAGGACTATGTCACACTTAAATGTTAAGATCTCCTTAGGTCCCTCTGACCCATTGATTCTCTAGTTCTTGCTTTGATGACCTTTTCAGTTTCGAGGAACATGGGTCAAGCGAGCCAGGGAATGACCCTCCAGTGTAATTTGTCGGCTGTCTTTCTCCTGATAGACTGATAGACTGCGGTTGGGGGAAGGAGACAACATCAGCAAAGAGCACTGGTCACATATCAAAGATTCACAGCTTCTATGACTTGCGGGAATTTGTTGATAGTGCTTTATAGAATTGTACTTGGTCATTAAGAAAAAATGAGGACCTCTGGTGTGTGTGTGTGTGTGTGTGGTGTGTGTGCATGTGTGTGTATAGTGTATGTGCATGTATAGTGTGTATGTGTGGTATGTATGTATGTGGTATGTGTGGTGTGTGTATGTGATACATATGTGTGTGGTTGTGTTTGGTGTGTGTAGTGTGTGTATATGATGTATGTGTGTGGTGTATGCATGTATGTGTATAGTGTATGTGCATGTGTGGTGTGTGTGTGTGGTTGTGTGTGGTGTGTGTCTGTGTGTCTGTGTGTGTGTATACTGCATGTGCATGTATAGTGTGTATGTGTGGTATATACGTATATGGTATATGTTGTGTGTGTATGTGGTATGTGTGTGTGTGTGGTTGTGCTTGGTATGTGTAGTGTGTGTATGTGGTGTATGCATGTATGTGTATAGTGTATGTGCATGTGTGGTGTGTGTGTGTGGTTGTGTGTGGTGTGTGTCTGTGTGTGTGTGTATACTGCATGTGCATGTATAGTGTGTATGTGTGGTATATACGTATATGGTATATGTTGTGTGTGTATGTGGTATGTGTGTGTGTGTGGTTGTGCTTGGTATGTGTAGTGTGTGTATGTGGTGTATGTGTGGTGTATGCATGTGTGTGTGTATAGTGTATTGCATGTGTGGTGTGTATGTGGTTGTGTGTGGTGTGAGGTGTGTGTGTGGTTTCTGGTCACTGGCTCCTTCCTGGCTCTGAAGGAAGAGTCTTGAGTGTTCTCCCTGAAGTGACTGTCTTCCCTTTCTGTCACGTGGGTCTGACTGCAATGAGCTGTTAGTAACGTGACCAAACCGGGCTGGGGCAGATGCGCCCACTCTCCTCAATTGCTAAGTAATAAGTCATGTTGCTGTGGTTATTAACCAGCTTATCTGAGGTGCTCCCACAGGCTGACCCGGTGGGCTCCTCATTTCCTGGCTTACCTATAAGAACAGCCCAAGTCCCAGGAACCTTCGAGATTCACCTCAGATCTATAATTGGCAGCCATGCGTCCAGGGGCTTGGATAAAGAGTCTAAGTGTCCATCTGACTCCTGTGTGTTCTGAGCCAATTGCTGAGTCAATTCCTTACCTCTCTGTCTCTCAGTTTCCTGTTGGATGTATATATATCATGGATCTGGTGACTTGGCCTCCTCCTGGTGAAGTCATGTTCTGAGGAATGGGGAAACAACGCCTTGCTATGAAGCAGCGATTCTTTTGGTGCATGGGACAGGGTGATAGATTGGTATTTGCCTCCCCAGAAAGTGCTGCACAGAGAGCGATAGCAAAAATGAAGAGGCTGAGGGGCTGGCAGGTGGCAGAGCACACCCTCACCCCATGGACCCCAGTTTTACCCCTCGTAGGAAGAGCTGGGCGTGTTCCTGGTGGCAGGATGTAGAGAACAGTCTTCTTCCACTAGAGGACATGCTATCTACAGATGAGATTCCTTTTCAAGACCAAGGCAAGACTGAGAAAGCCTTCCTTAGCCCTCAAGGGAACTACCCTGCTGCTGCCCTGCGCATCTCCTCTTACACTCACCAGGAGGTCTCATGGAGTGGCTTCCAATTTCCATTCATATGCAAATTGTTAGAGCCTGGAGATTCCTCCCCTGGTGACCAACTGAGGTGGCCTCAGTCCAGCGGAACCTCAGACACTCGAAATCCACAGAGGGTGTGAGGCTTTGGTTACTCACAACTCTTCCCTCGTCATTCCGAAGGAAGGAATCAGGAAGAAGCCAGCACACCTGTGCACGGAGTCGTGAACTACAGACTTTTAAGAAGAAGACTTGCCAATGTGGACAGTCCTTGCTTACGTGCTGATCTGAAACCTCCCGTTTGCGCCTGTCAGAGAAATGAGGTGACTGCTGGCCTGCCTTGGTGAGCTTTCTAAGTGGAGGTGCCCAGACGACTGAGGCCTGGATGTAGGCAGATGAAAAAGAAGAGCATCCAGGGGAGACTAACCTCCCTGGCCTGACGGCTCAGCGGTTGTAAGTCCCCATGGCAGACATTCCAAGGACTCCCATGGCTCCCATCCCATCTCACACCCCCTTAAGTGATACATTCCCTGCTGTGGGATGGTCTGTATGTCAAATGTGTTGTTGATTGGTCAATAAATAAATCACTGATTGGTCAGTGGCCAGGCAGGAAGTATAGGCGGGACTAACAGAGGAGAATTGAGAGAACAGGAAGCTGGGTGAAGGAGACACTGCCAGCCGCCATGAGGACAAGGAAGATGTAAAGTACCGGTAAGCCACAAGCCACGTGGCAAGGTATAGATGAATAGAAATGGATTAATTTAAGCTGTAAGAACAGTTAGCAAGAAGCCTGCCACGGCCATACAGTTTATAAGCAATATAAGTCTCTATGTTTACTTGGTCGGGTCTGAGTGGCTGTGGGCCAGGCAGGAAAACTCTAGCTACAATTCCCTTTGAGTACGAGCAGGGGTGTGAGTTCCTTGTGACTATGACAACTGTGCAGGGATGCAGCAGAGATAATAAGTGGTTGATTCAGAGATAATCAAGAGGAATATTATCCTTGGCAGTGTTCGGTCCAGTGAAGGCCTCCCCAAAGAGAGATGGAACATCTCCTGAGAGAGGGCCTCCTGCTAGCTTGATGGAGACCAAGTTGAGAAAGCCCATGTGGCACTGTAGCCACTTCCAAGTTCCGTGATCCATGACATCATACGACCGTGAAGACATGAACTTCGCCAACAAACGGGTGAGTGTGCAAACAGATTCTTCTCCTGGTGAGCATCCAGGAGATGAGAATGTTTGCAGCCAACGCCTCGGCTATGGCCCTCAATGAGACAACCAGAGGACCCAGGATGTGTGTTGACTCTTGGCCTGTAGGAAGTTGTCAGGTAACAAACGCATTTTTCAATGGCCCAGTTTCTGGTATTTTGATATTCGAGAAGAGAGGAAGGAAACGGCTCCTGAGACAGGGGAGGGGGAAAGGAATGAGCAGTGGAGAAACAGGTGACCCTGCACATGAAGTAGCTGTGGTTGTGTGATCGAGGCACGCGGGAAGAGGGAGAATGTCACCCTCCCGTCACACACAGGCATGGGTCTCTGCTGACCTCTCTGTCCTTACCACAGTGGCCTCGGGCCGTTCCTATTATTTCTTTTTCTGATTGGATTTTTGAAAGGGAGAGAAAGAGAGTTGATTGGAAATCAGAGGTCTGCCACATTAGCGTCTGCACCTCCGAGGGAAGTTTCATCATCTCAATGGTGGAAAAGCCTGACTTTCCTGGGTTTTCATTTTTCAGTTCTCCCTTCTGTTGCATGAGATGTCTAACCATCACTCCTGCTTGATAAAACAACTTTAATAAGCTACCCAGAACTGATTGCTCATCTTTATAACTTAAATATTTTATATGATACATTTCCCCACCAGCCTAATTACCTCCAAGTTAGCCCCATCGCACTGACCCGGTCTCTGTTCCTCTAATTTTCCTGTTCCCATTGTTAATGATCCTGCAGAGACATGGCTCATCTGATCTAAACAGTTTACCTGAAAGTTACCACTGATAACCCTAAAACTGGCTCCTGGGAGGAGGATATCTGTTGTTCTAATGGTCTCTCCGTCTTAACCATAGATTTAGTGTTTCCTAATCCCCTCTCAGCCAAACTAAGGTCAGGTTGTGACTTTAAGTAAGCTTCCACTGCAGTATCTGTGAAGGATGGTTGGGGAGAAACGTTACCTTTTCTCCTTTTTAGTCCAGTGCCTCTGAGTAATCACTCTTCAGACAGAGGCTCCTGTGGGAGATTTAGCAGCTTGGTGCTAACATGGACACTAAGCACAGATCCCACATGCCATTTCTACCCAAGTCACTTCTGTACTTGGATGGTTTCTTTGCCACATGCTTCATGTTGCATTTGGGTTCTCTCCACTGGTTGTCTGGTCTTCTTGTCTGTAGGCTCTGGTTGATGGGTTGTGCTCCTCTTTGCTTCTCTTTGCTTCCTGAAGTTCTGTGATCACTCTTCAGGGCTCACTGGGCCATTCATCTGTAATACAAACCTCTTCCCTGCCTGCTCTGATTCCCTAGCTGGTGCTGCTTGCTCTTTCTCAGGAAGCCACTTCCTACCTGGGAACAAGGCCACCTGTGTTATAACTAGAGACCAGGGGGTCCGAGATTCAGCTGCTGTCCCTCTGCCACCTGCTCCCCAGGGGAGTCATCTGTTAAGCCTCCTGACCCATCAGGGTTCACTTGTGCCTTATAAGTACAGGTTGGCTTACAGTGGTACATGTTCCTACCTAGAGTCAGCTGTATTTGCCCACTCATACTATGTGGTGCCAGACAAGCTAGTTAGCAGCCACTGAGGGATGATAGATCCCTTTGTGTGTTTGACTTAGGTCTGCCAGGACACTGGTATCAAATAGAGTGGTGCTCATCTCCATCCACATGCCTCTGCATCCATCCCAGGCATTAACAGAGAAAAGCTTCTGAAAGGGAAAAGGTGGCGAGCACACTGGGACCTGCTTACTATTGCACTCCCCCCCCATACCATTCACTAGTTGCCAGGCTCCTATAAAAGCCTCTTACACATTGGGTTTCCCTCTGTGCTGAGCCTCAGCTGACATCCTTTCTTGGTTTATAGTGTGTGTATTCCAGTGACTACCAGAGACCTTCATCTCTAGCGTCTCCTCTTTCCTCATTCTTCCAATGGCTCATCACGCTCTAAGTGTGGTCATGGCCAAACTGTTCTTGTAGGCTTATAAGAGTAATTACTACTTTATAGCTGAGGAATGAGGCTCAGAGACACAGAACTCTCGCTGAGGCCACAGAACCAACGGGAGAGCAATGCTTTCATTCTATGTTTGTCTTTCTTCAGGGTCCTTCACATTATTACCCAACAAACAGGCACGTGCTCTTGCACCCAGAATGGAAGTGACTTCTAGTGAAGAAGCCATGGCCTTTACTCAAGGCCCTTGTAGTCTAGTGAGAGGGAAATGCTTTTCAAAAACTCGAGAGTGCAGTGGAGGAATAGCCTGGCTCCAGGAGAGCTCAGGGACAGGACTGGGTCACTCTAGAGGAAACCTTATGGGGGAGGTGATTTCCGGTCTGCAGCTTGAAGGATGGGCATGAGTGTTGGCTATTTAGACTGGAAGAGAAAGAGAATTCCAACATTTGGACACACTGGAAAAAAGGCATGGGAATGAGAACAGCAAACTCTTCTGCATGGAGGCGGAGAAAGGGTTGGGAGGGGTGATTCTGGAGATTGTACTGTTGGTGACATAAGTGAGGTATTGTTTCATCCTAAAGCAGAAGAGGGATGCTGGCATCTGAGGAGGAGAGAGAAGTGATGGTGAATATTCCCTAATATACAAGCTGGCAGAGGTATAGAGAAAATTGTGAGAGATTTTGTGTTGTGTGCCCGTGTGTACGTGTGTACGTGTGTGTGTATGTGTGTGTATGTGAGAGGGAGAATGAATGAATGAATGAATAATGAGTGAATGAATATGTGTGGGTGTGAGTGTGTACATGTGAGTAGGTGCAGGTGGGTGTTTGATTGTAAATATATAAATGTGTGTAGGTATATGAGTGTGTGTGTGTGTGTGTGTGTGTGTGTGTGTGAATACTAAAGCTGTGGAAAAATAGTTAAGAGCCTTGCCTAACCAATTAGAGGAAAGTGACAAGGGCCGGACCTAGGCAACAGCAGAGGAAGATCGAGAAGGGGCAACAGATGTGACAAATAATTGTGTTAGACAATGGGACAGACTCAAAGGCAAATTGGTTGTTGGGGGCGGCAAAGAAGGGGAGGCGCTTGGGGCTCTAATGATGAGGTCTCTAGTTAAAGGACTTGGGAGAGTGACGGCACTGTTAACCCAGCTAAGGCGTGGGGAGAGAACAAGAACGGTTTGAGATGTGCTGGAGAATGTAAGGCTGCTGGGGATGGAGGCAGCTGTTTCCTGAAGCTGCTAACAGGGAGGAAGGATGTTACAGGAGCAGTGACCAGAGAAAAAGAGGGTATCCTGGGACAGGGTCAAGACCCGTGCGGATGCTCTCAGCCAGAGAGTTAAGGCTTGGGTTGGAGTAGCCCCAGGTCCATCTGCAGGGCTGGCCCTCGTTCCCAGTCCTCCTGTCATGTTGACACCCCTCTCTGCTTGTCATGAGTCAGGCGCTGACAGCCTCAATGGTGCTGGCGATTTATCAGTGAGTGGAAAAAGATAATTGACCATCATCTCGCCTCACCTCGCCTCGCCTTGGCTGATAGAGAAAAATTTAACTGCTTCATCCCACTATAATTTCATATAATTCTCCATCCTTTTCTCCCACTTTTTACATGGAAGTTTACAAAAATGATTGATGATTTGCTATCAAATATTTAAAAAAAAGAAGCTAAAATATCATTGGACAGTTTAACAGCCTTTAAAATATAATGGTCTCTCTGGCTGGACATCCAGAGTTGCCGTAGAAGCCCAGAAGGTCAAGCTTTAATGAACTGGTAAGAATTAGAGAGGTAAAGTAAGAGTGATCAATGCTCAGAGCTGGCTCCACAGTCCACTGACCTTGGGGGGGACAGAGATGCTATTATTTATAACACCCCTCTAGGAATGTTCAGGGGGCTGTCTGAAGCCACCGAGGAGGGTGGTGGGTTGGCCTGGAAAGGGGAGCCTAAGGAGCCTTGCTTACAGCAGGATGAGGCTGCTTCATCTTAGCTTGGGCCTTGCTTTTATTCTCATGGCATTCAAGTTAGCTTTGAGGCTCCACCCTTTGTGTGCATGTTTGCATGTGTGCACCTGTTTGTGTGTTTGCACCTACATGAGCATGCATGTGAAAGCCAGAGGTGGACATTGGGTGTCTTCCTCTATTGCTGTTCACCTTTTTGAGGCAGGATCTCTCACAGGACTTGGAACTCACTAATAAGGCTGGGCTGTCTGCCCAGAGAACTCCAGGGACCCTCTGACATCTGAGCACCGGGATGATGGGTACTTGCTGACCCAGCCTTTGTACGTGGTGCTGGGGATCGAAACTGAGACTCTCATGATTGTGTGTCAATCACTTTGCCCAATGAGCTGTCTCTTCGGCCCTTCTTAATCAGACACACCTAACCTACAGACCCAGGGCAGTGTAACCTGTGATGGCCAGAGAAGACAAGCTCTCCACTGTCATCATTTTTGGTCCCTAACGTGCTTCCTTGCCTCTTGGTTTGCAGTGAAAAGTAGCTCCATAGCCTCGTTTTGTGTATAAACCTCCCAGCTTAGTCATGTGCCAGGACAGGAGGAGGGCCAGTACTCAGCTCCTGTATGTCACTTACTCTGTACCATGCACTGGACACACTCCCTTGATGAGTGTTTTTCCTTAACTCTTGAGGTTGTTATTGTAATGTTCACATATGAATGAAGAATGCGAAGTTCAGAGATTGTGGCAAGCAGCTCTGAAATGATTCTCAGAGATCTGTGCTTCTCAGTGTTTGTGTCCTTGTATAATTGCCCTCTTTGGAGGGTGGGCAGGGTGCTGTGACTGGCTTCTAATGTGCAGAATATAGCAAGTGACGGGATGTCACATCCAGGGTTAGGTTATAAAATGCTCTTTTCATCCTTCTCTTTACTGCTTCATGCTTATGGAAGCCCGCTGCCATGATGTGAGCTGCCTGGCAGAAAGGTCTCGATGGCAAGGGACTGAGGAAGGCATCCAGACAGCAGCCTAGGCTGACCCGGATGATGACACCAGCCCCATGACAGACCTCAGGTGAGCCTTGAGTGAGATTGCAGTTCAAACTGTCACCCCAATTGCCACCTGTGACACCCTGAGAAGATCCAGCTAAGACCCACCTGGATCCACGCCTCACAGGAGCTATAAGATGGAACATGCATACTGTTTGACAATACCATGTTTTATTGTATTTTGCTATTCAACAATAGATGAATAATCCAGAATGGCTAGAAATATTGTACAAACTAGCTAATATATGGTCACCCAGATTCAAAATTAGGACTGCTTGATTTTGAAGTATCATGATATTTACAATAATACTTCAAAACACAAAAAACGACCATAAGAACTGGAGTGATAGCTCGTTTGGGAAAGAGGGCTTGCTCTACAGCATGAGAACTCAAGTTCGAATCCCCAGCATAAAAGCTAGGCACGGCTGTGAGTGCCTGTAACCACAGTATCAGGGGCAGGTGGATCCCAGGAGCTTGCTGGCCAGCCCTGAGCTTCTGGTTCAGTGAGATACTCTGTCTTAAGAAGATAAGGAAGGGAATGATAGAGGAAGACATCCATTTTCCTCTTCTTGCTCATATGTGTGCAACACACACACACACACACACACACACACACACACACACACATACAAACACACATACATACGTATAAACACACAAAGACTGACATGCACCTGTAGCTCCAATAGAGATGCATGCTTATTGTCTGGCCGAGTTCTCAGAGGTCATGTGATCATCACCCACCGGAGAGCCTTCTGGCACAGTTGAAGTGTGGAGGATGCTGACTGCTCCTCCACAAAGCTCTTTCCCACTAGATAGATGGCTTTAGAGCATCTGCCCAGAAGTAGTCCAGTTGATTTAAGGATCTTTGCTTTTAATTTTTGGTGCCTTTCAGAGGAAAGAGAAAAATAAGGTTAGTTTCCTGAAGTGTAATTGTTTCGGGCAGTTATTTATTAATGAAAAGGAACAACATGTCAACAAGGCCCGGACTTGCTGTACAGTTAATGTTAGCTGAGGCACAGACTATAAGAAAGGTAAGCCCACTGTCACTCTGCATTTGTCCAGTTCTGTGGTTACCTATTAATTACCTGCGTGCTGAGCTCTGCCACGGGGACAGTCTTCACTTCCTCCCCACCGAAGGTCACTGAGCTCTGGGAGGACATGAGAAGCTACTTCTCTGACATAGGCCTCCTAGAGGAGTTTCTGGACCTGGGAACTCCTCTCAAGATTCTGTGGCCCACCCTCTTGCCCCAGGATGGAGAGAGAAAGATATAGGAGTCTTTTGTTGAAGATGTGAGGTACACAGCTTTAACCTCCATCTCTCATGTATGAAACAGGATGGTTTGTAGTTGATACATCACAGAGTCCATGGAAGTAGCAAGTGGGATAATGTACTTAGAAACTTACCCAATATAAAGCACTCTGAAGTCTCTCTCTCTCTCTCTCTCTCTCTCTCTCTCTCTCTCTCTCTCTCTCTCTCTTTCTCTCTCTCTCTCTCAGTGTGTGTGTGTGTGTGTGTGTGTGTGTGTGTGTGTGTGTGTGTGTGTGTGTGTCAGGTGTGCACGTGTGCTCCTGTGAGTTTGGTCAGCTGGGGTCAGGCTCAGGGAAGGATTCATGGAATAGTACAAACTTTCTAATGAACACTTGACCAGAAATTGCAAAGCAGTGGTCAGAGGTTCTGTCCACTGCAGTGACTAGAATTCCTGCCTGATGGCAGCTTCAGTCCACAAAGATGCTCATGAGGCCTTGACTGGGGTGGCCCCACAGTCTCTGTCATGACCAAGGAGTCAGGCATGCTGCTAACCTTTGGGTATGGACTTTTGACCTCATGCACCCCACTGGACTACATGCAAGTACATCATGAGCTATATTCCATTTTATTGTAGAAGGCAATTATTACCCAGAAGCCCCTGAGCAGAATTACAACAGCTGTTTAGAACTTGTCATATGGACACTCTTCTTGTGTAGAGTTAAGTATCTTCCTTTTGTTTGTTTGTTTTTTCATTATCAATAGCAAGAAGAAAGCAGGAACATCTACAAAAAGCACATAGTTGTTAGAATAGGAGGAAACTTAGAAATGACTTGAATTAGCCCCATAGAAAAGCCTGCATAGCCCAGAGGTTTTTACACACTACCTGAATTCATGAAGTATGTAGCCAGCACATACACAGCACCTAGTATTTAGAAGGAGAATTAAAATAGAATATTCGGATGTTTCACACAGGTTAAAAGGCATTTGAACCAAAGATGTCTTTGCTTAGTATTTGCAAGTGTATCTGTCCTTTCTTTCTATATAGTCACATGTTTCCCCCCTTTTCTTTTTGTCCTTTTTTTTGGGAAGATAAAAGTAAATTAAGTTGCAGAAAGAATGGAGTAAATATTGGTCTTTTAGAATTGCTTATAGATTTAGGGTGATCAAATTCAGAAAACCCATACATTTCTTCACTCCGTAGTCAAGAAATGTTAGCTTCATGTGAAGGAGCTAAGTGGGGGGAAAGGCTGTGGAGTTAATTCAGAATCTCCTGTAGATGTTTGGTAAGTGTTCAGGCCTTGCCTAGTCCAAAGTTAGGTCCTGTGGGAGGCAGGAAATGATTACACTTCACCTCCACCCAACTTGACCTAACACACATAAATTGTGTGCATGCTCCTGGTGTGATGAACATATAAAGATCGGTAAATGCTGCTTTCCCTCCAAGTGGCTCACAGATGATCTGGATGTTGAGTGTTATAGGCATGGTCTCCACAGGGGTGCTACTGTAAGGTGGTAGAACTTTTAGGAGGTGGGACGTGCTAGAGATCTTAAGATTATTGTGGGCGTGCCCTTGATGATGCCCATGGATGACATCATGGAACTACAGCTCCTCCTTTTTTATTTTTTCCTTCCTGATCACAAGATACATGGTTATTCCCACCATACACTCCTGCCACCATGTTTCTTTATCACAGGCCCAAAGTGAGGTCTCAGTCCATCATGGACTTCCACCCTCCAAATCATAGGTCAAAACAAACATATCTACAAGTTAATTGTATCAGGCACTTTGTTATATGCTGCACAGGCAATAACATGAACAACTCACTAACACACTGTATGTTAATATGCACATGAAGGAAAGGCCAAAGGTCAATGGATATAATCAGAGGAGCACTTCTTTTGCATATGTGTGCATTTCTACCTGCGTGTGCACATGTACACATATGGAGACCAGAAGCAACCTTGGGTGTCCATCCTGAGGAACACTGTCCACCTTTTTAAAGATGGGGGTCCCATATTAAGCTCATCGATTAGGCTAGACTAGCTTGTCAGCAAAATCCAAGGACCCTCCAGTGTTTGCCTCCCAGCATTGGGATTACATGTACATTGTACCTGCTGCAAGCTCAAACTCAGCTCCTCTGCTCCATCTCCACAACTCTTAAAGTCACCTTTTGACCCCACTAGAGGCTACCAGAACAGGAAGAGATAAACATCAAAATACTGTCAAACTCTCTGGGCTAAAGAAACAAACTGGACAATCCAGGGTGGTCAATATAGGACGTTCAGCTAACACTACGCTATGGCGGTTAAGAGAAGCAAGTCTCTAAAGGGCTGGCCTTAACTCACAGAAGACATCTTGGGGTTGTAGACTTTGCCCTGGCCTCTGGAAGATGCTAGAGGAGCAGGAGAAGGAATAACTGACAGGTGGAACTGAGCTAAGAGTCAGTCACTTTCTACTTCTTTCCCACCCCCAGTTACTGTGACAGCAAGGAACTTTATGTTGATGTATTTTTATCTATCTTATTCTTTTTTTTTGTTTTGTTTTGTTTTTTTTTTTGTTTTTTGAGACAGGGTTTCTCTGTGTAGTTTTGCGCCTTTCCTGGAACTCACTTGGTAGCCCAGGCTGGCCTTGAACTCACAGAGATCGGCCTGGCTCTGCCTCCCGAGTGCTGGGATTAAAGGCGTGCGCCACCACCGCCCGGCTATCTTATTCTTTTTTGTGATGGATTATGTGTATATGTGTGTTTGCATGTGCATGTAAGCACATATGTATGTGTGCATGCATGAATGCATGTTGAGGGCTGAGATTGACATGGGGAGCCTTCTTTGATCATTCTTCACCTTACAAGGGTTTTCTTTGTTGTAAGTTTTATTATTTTATTTTAATGTGTGTGCCTGCATGCTGACACACATGTGTGCAGTTCGGGCTATGACTGGCAGGAGTTGGTTCTTTCCTTCCACCATGCTGGTTATGGGGATCAAACTCAGCTCCATCAGCTTGGTGACAAGGGCCCTTATGCATTGAGTTATCTCTTTGGCCCAAGGATATTCCTACTCGGTCCTAACCTGAGACACTGCTCCTAATCTTGGTGCAAAGATTTCTACCCTTTGTGCCCATAACTAAGAAAGAGAGGAAGTTGTCACTGCCCCATAAAGAAGCCTAACTCCCAGAAGTGATTTGTGCCCCACCTGAGCCCTAGTCTTACATCTAGAAAGTGGGTAAAATACTTATCTCTCTCCAGTCCCCAAAAATGTAGATTAAAAAGACAGAAAGCTAAGAATTGCTAAATATGAATGGACGCTGTTGTCAGTCAATGAACCATTTTACCTCCACAGAACTACCAGCATGCAATGCTCCTGTCTCCTCTATGTTATCTCTAAATTCCCCTTTCAACACATCTTAAGGTATTGAGAACTCATGGAAAGTTCCCGATAAAGATGCAAGATGCTGAAGGATCGATAGCATTTATTGAGTGCCTACTAAATGCCAGGTACCATTCTAAATGCTTTACTTTAAATGTATAACTCAGTTAACAAGGAAATGGCCCAGTTGCAGTGATATTGAACCCCATTGATGATAGTGTGGGGGTAGTGGGCTGGGGAAATGCTGAGAGCCACTGTGTAGAAACACAGATTTTTATGGCGGTCAGGAAGAGACTGGACCACTGAACCCTTTTAAAATACTTCATCCTCCCTGACCACCTCCCTGCAGCCATCTGAGCATTGTTCCCCACACTAGCTGGGTTCTCCTGACGTCTCCTACCTTGTGGGCTGAGGCTCAATGAAGCACCCCTCACGCCTGCTTTCTGGAAGCTCCTCCCTAGGCAAGTGGCTCAGTTGCCTGAGTTTCTGAGCAAAGCTGTTACCGGGGTCAGGATATGGCCTGGGGAAGAAGCCCAGCGACAAGTGCAGAATGGGAACTCTCCGGAACAATGTCTGGTTGTCATGATGGCATGTTGGAAAATTGATCACCTACTCTGCATGTCACCACCAATCATGCAAACGAGACTCTCAGAATGAGATTAGGCTGGAACATAACCAATCAAAGCTGGAATCTCAATTGGTCTATGACTTCATTTAAAGGTCCAGTGCCAGCAGGAAGAAAAAAGAAATCAATAGTACATTTTCTTTGACATCCATTTTTGCTTCTTGCTAAATGAAAATGCTTATATTCCCTTCCTTGTCCCTCCGCCGTGGAGGAGGTTACTCCTCCCACCTTCCTATCCTGACCCCCCCATCCTGTGGTGACAGGTGAACTCATGCAGAGAGCTTCCTGCAGGGAAGCCTTTCAAAGCACTGCCTAGGAGGACACCTCAGTGATATGCCTGCAATAACTACAAGCATCCCCCAGCAGGCCTCACTGCTACAGTGGCAGGGCCCTAACCACACTCTGTGCTACCACTGGCTGCTCAGGGTGTTAACGGCTTAGTCCAACAGCCCCAGAGCCCCAATAGTGTACCCCAGCTCCACGCACTGTGCCAGCCTGGAGCTGCAAGCCTCATGCACGGGTATGTGATATAACAGGTGAGGCTGTGTAAGCTTACTCTGGGTGTCTGGCTACAGAGGCAGCAAAGAGACCTCGTACTAAACTGTTCTTACTGCAGGACTGTGGAGACCGCTCCGGCAACAAAGCTTGTGCAGTAGCACAAGCTCGAGAACTGGATTTCATTCCCTTAGGACCCATGTCAAAAAGCTGGGCATGGTGGCAGGGGTTTGTAATCCCTGAGGTGGGGAGGCAGAGACAGGAGGATCCCTGGGGTTTCCTGGTCAGCTAATCTAGCTGAATCAGTGAGCTCCAAGTTCAGGGAGAGACCCTGTTTCAAAACATAAGGTGGAGAATGATTGAGGACATACACTGATATCTGGCTTCTACACATATATCCAGAGAGAGAGAGAGAGAGAGAGAGAGAGAGAGAGAGAGAGAGAGAGAGAGAGAGAGAGAGAGAGAGAGAGATGTTCTTACCCCTTGGGCACCAGAAGCACAGAAAAGGGGTTGATGAACAGGTAGCAAGAGCTGGCTCCCTGAGAGTCCCTTGGTGGCGACCTTTCCCAGCTCCAGTGAGCTTCTGTTAATACTGCCTCCAAGGAGGCCTTAACCCAGGATTTGACTCAGTTGGTCATATTTGAAAAGAAAGAAAAAGAAATTGCAAGAAAGGGAAGGAAAAAACAGTTCTCTGGGCCGAGAACTCATTTCCTGAGGAGCGGGTTCCCATGGCCCTGCTCCCCAGGACTCAGGGAGCTCCAGGAAGCTAGACCAGTCAGTTAATAAGTCATTGAGGACGTGTGGTTTAATTAACTCGCCCAAAATTCCTCCTTTCCCTTTCTCACTTTTGCTATTAATATTTTTCGATATCTGATAATGCAGTGTAGTTAATTCTTTCTGGCTTTATAATGAACACTGCCATAATGAAAAAGGTTAGCTGTGCTTCAGGCAGCTTTTAATTATCCAGCCGAGCAGGTAAAAGCACTTTATTCTTCTCTTTTTTCCCCTTACTTAGCAATTAATGGAGGAGCTCCATGGCACTTACTGTACCTTTTTTGTTTTCTAATGGACGATGCTGCACAGAGCAGGGAGGCCTTACTGTACCCGGTAACTACCAACTGAAGCCATCTGAGCCTGAGTTAGTGCCTTTCAGGCCTTTGGCTTGGGGGATGGAAGTGCCTCTGTGCTGGCCACAGGTTTATATAATTAAAAAGCTGAGTTACCAAAGCATTTTGCTCCCGATTCCCTGTCTTGCATTTTTCCATCTTTGTATCTGCGTCCGGAGGCCCGCCAAAACGCCTTTAGAGCTGAGCTGGCCTCAGTTTATTGTAGACCTTTTCCTGGCTGGACTTAATAGAGCTATCTTCCTTCTGTTCTCCCTGCTAACAGCAGCCATGGGCTTGTTCATTCTTTACACGGAGGGAAACCGAGGCCCAAAGTGATTGTCTGCCTGGCAGAAAGCTGATGCAATCTCTGTATGTGAAACTTGACATACCAAATTAATTATATGGCTACTTTATAAGAGGGAGGTGTGGAGACGAATATCTAAATGGTCTTATTTAATAAAAAACACGGAGCCAAATATAGGGGTGAAAGCCTTAGATCAGGGAAATAGGGAAAGCCACCAGCCAACCTTACCTCACCAACTCTGCAGCTTCCAAATGCGAGTTACTTCCTGTCTACCCATGCCTTTATTGCCTTGCTGTTCTGCCCTCTCATTGACTCTTAGCCTAGCTACCTCACTTCCTCTTCCTACACAGCTCTGTCACTTTCTATCTGTCTGTACAGACCTCCAGGTCTCTATGGTTGGTACTGGGATTAAAGGCATGTGTCACCACGCTTGGCTCTGTTCCCTAGTGTGGCCTTGAACACACAGAGACCCTGCCTGCTAAAGGATTAAGGGCATGTGCTACCGCTGCCTGACTTCTTTGTTTACTTAAAATGGCTTCCTATTTCCTATGATCTCCAGGCAAACTTTATTTATTAATGCACAAATAAAATATCACTTATTTCAGCACAAATAAAATATCACTACGGAGGTGGAGGAGTTTAAAGGGTATAGGCGCCACTTCCAAATCTATTCATGAATGAAGTCACAGGGGACTCTGTTTACCGTGGCTGGAATTGTTGCAGGGTCCTCTTCATTCTGCAAATATTCTACAAAACTTGTTCTAGGAGTATAAAACATATTTTTCTGTGTCCATGGCTTGATAAAACTGAATATTTTTAGACTCTGTACACAGAATCTCTGGGGAGAGGATGAACTTATATATTTTATAGGCATTCTACATACTCATAGCAATCCGCCATATTTTTTATAGAAGCCTAGCGTCCTTAGGGGAGGGTGACAGGTATGTTCTGAGCTTGGAGTCGAGGTGAGGATTGTCTCCAGGTGTGTGGAATGACCCTTGCAAATTACACCTGAAAAAAAAGATGCTGAAAGCCTAAGAAGGGAATGGCCAGGGAAGGAGGCAGCGGCACCAGGGACCTCAGCTCCTGGGTTCCTGAACAGGCCAGGTATTATCCTTGCCTGGGAATGAGGACCCAAAAATCTAAGGCTAAACTACAAGCATTGACTGTTGGGATGGGAGCCCTTCTAGAAACGGATCACAACACGATGCTAACTACCCAGATATACGTGTCTAGATGTTTCTATCTTTTAATGTCCCCTTGTTGGTAAGCGTTGTGAAAATAGCAGATCATGGGCAAATACTGTTTACATACTTTTTGCCAAACATTTAGTGCCACCTCACCGCATACCAGGCTCAAGGATGGCTGGCCAGAGGTCTCTAATGCCTTTGCCGTAAATAGCACAAAACGTAGCAGGTTCTTGGTTCTCTCTCGGAAGTTTTGGTTGTCTGCAGCCCCTGTAACGTTGAAATTAAAACAACAGCTTTACTTTTGTTTTGGCCAGCTCGCAGACATCAACTGTAAAAATTGTGACATTGGATATGTAAGAGGTCTTTGGCCTTTAAGTCTGTCTGTCAAAGTTTCAGGGAAAGTTATAGAGTGCTACATTTTGCATACCATTGCAGTCTTGAGTCCATGGGACTGTGCGAGCCTGGTCTTCAGTGATGCTGGGTTGAGTGATTTCAAACTCTAGGGTCTCTTTAGCCTTGGGAGCAGGACCGTTCCCATAGCCTGAGTGCCTCAGAGGATTTGGGGCAGTTAGAGAAGGGTGGTAGCACCTGGGTGATATACAGGCTTCTACGTGAAGCAGTTGAGTAGGTGAAGTCTGTCAAAACAGTTACCCAAATTTGAACAGCGCTTAGACAGTTCAAAACAATACCACATCCATTATCATACCTCATTCAAATACGGCACTGGAGTGTCAGTCAGAAAAACATGCCATTCTCCCTCTTTTACTGATGTGACCTCCCTCTAACGTGGAAAGAGTCTCAACATGAAACAGTTTTGCCCCCGGGGGACATCTGGCCACATCTGGAGACATTCATCTAGTTAGAACTGGGAAGAGGATAGATGCTACTGATAACCAGTGAGTGGAGGCCTGGGGTGGTGCTGAGCCTCTTACAATACCCAGTCCAGCCACCCCGCCCTAGAATTGTCTCACCTAAAATGTCCGTCACGCAGATGTCAACAAATCCTTATATAAGGGTGCAACAGCTGATTAAAGGGCCAGCTCATGACTTTTAGGCTTTGGTGTCTCAGAGACCATAGTAATCTTGTGTCCATGGGCTAAGGCCTGAATACTGGGATCTGAACACTTTTGGAGGGTGATCTAGTTGGAAGAAGTAGATTCCTAGACAGGGCTTTTTAATTTTTATTTTGTTTTATATATGTATATTTGTTAGGTATCTTGCCTGTGGTTCCTTCCTGTCTCTCTCTTCTGTTTTTTCTTCCCTATCAGGATGGATGGAAGCCTTGAAAGCCCTGCAATAATGTAAGCAATTCTTCCCTTAACTGGTTCTCTTTGACATTTCATCACAAACACAAACATGAAGACCTAACGTCCACTGTTTGCTAAATATTTTTCACGCATTCAGGTGTTTCTTTCCCATCAACTCACCCCTCAATTCCGGATGACTTCACTTTCAACTTCCCAAAGGGTGTGTGGCAGAATTAGTGGTCGATGCTGTGTCATCTGCCCCTGAGTGAGAGCCGTCCCATTGCCACCTCCCCACATGGCTCCCCACACGCGAACACAGCAAGGAAGCAGCTCCGTGTGACCAGCACATGCACTGCACACAGCAGTGAACTGGTTCATTGTGCATGTGTGCGATGGGGATGCATGTGCTGTTTAGATTTGCGCCTGAGCCGAGAGGTGGCATCGGGTGTCTTCTTCATACTCCACATTAATTTTCTGACCTAAAGGCTCTCACAGGAACTGGAGCGCCAAGCACTTTACCAACCCAGCTATCTTCCCAGCCAGCCCCTGTATTTTAGGTTAGGTGATGCTAAAGCCATATGAGAGACAGGCAAGGGGACTGGCCGGGAGCCGGTCCGAGCCACGAGTCTACCATGAGCCATGGGTTGAGGAAGGAGGGAATGAAGTGAAAGGCATTTGGGAGGTATCCAGCAGAACAAGGTGTTCAGATTAAGTAGGTAAAAGGCAAGGACAAGTTACCTTTGGGTTTGTTGTATGAACTGAGCACACGGGCAGCTCTGCCCAGTGGACAACTAGATAGAAAATCTTAACCCACAGGGAGAGAGATGGGCACAAGAGAGGGTTTGGGGATCATTACTAAGAGGTGGAAATTACCGCAGGGGAAATTAGTGGAGCAAATCCACGTAGGTAGGTGTCCACCTCATTCTAGTTAGGTGATGAAAGTGCTAGGAAGTTCTGCAGATATCACTGTTGGGAACCCACCCAAAGAGACAGCAGGAGGAGTCTAAAGAAGCCATTATAAGCTGGGCGGTGGTGGTGCACGCCTTTAATCTCAGTACTCGGGAGGCAGAGGAGGGTGGATCTCTATAACTCTAATTCTAATTGGTCTTAATAATAAAAACCCGGAGTCAGATATCAAGGTGGAAGCTGAAAGATCAGAGACACAGAGAAGCCAGCAACTAGAAAAGACTTCCTACCTCTAGGAATCCTCAGACTGAAAGGGGCCTGATCTCCTGTCTCCACCCTACCTTGTCAAATCCTGTTTCCTCCTTCCAAGTGCTGGGATTAAAGGTGTGTGGCACCACTGCCTGGCCTCTAGTGGTTAGCTCTGCACTCTCATCTCCAGATAAGCTTTATTTGTTAGAGCACAAAAAAAATATCACCACAGATCTCTGTGAGTTTGAGGCCAGCCTGGTCTACAGAGAGAGTTCCAGGACAGCCAGGGATGTTACAGAGAGAAACCCTGTCTCGAACTCCCTTCCCAACCCCAAACAGAAGAAGAAAAGGCCATTGTAACCCTAACGAGGCAGGCAGAGCTTGGTCACTGAGGCCACTGCTTTGGGTTGGCGTCACTTAGAAGATCCACAGGAAGTTGGATCCACAAGAAGGAAGTCGCCTTCTTCCTTCCATTATGAAGGGAATGGCTCTTGTTTGGGACATGAGGTCAGCTTCACCGTCTTCACTGGCTAAGACTTGGGCATTCTTGATCTGAATATACACTACAGGGCCATGAATCACGGAGGTTCCTATCTAGAGTGTAGACTCCTACCTTGGTTTGAACATTGCTTGATTCCCCCTACTGTTCCCTTTTCTACTGTACCACAGTCCTTCCTAAGTGACAGAATTTGGACATGTATGTAGTCACATGTTTATGGACATACACACAAACACACACAAGCCCTGCTCCCCCGACCCCTGCACATCCTTTGAGTTAAAACAAAATGTATCCTTCCATATTAACACCTGGCACCTGGTATAAAATAAACCGAGCCTCAGTAATTATTCCGGAGCAGTGCGGCAGCTTTCTTCTGACCAGTGTTGAAGGCTGGTGCCAGTCACCGTAACTAGGTGTGAATTAACGCAACAGCATTCGAGCCGCACAGCCTCCTGGGCTTGTGTTTGAAACACAGGCCTGTGTTTTAGAGCCGCAGATAAAGTTCATTAATAGGTGCGAGCACAGTTCTCCAAGGGCAGTTCTGCCATATTTCCAGTCACCGTTCAGAATTCTCATTAGTCAATTACCTTCCTCCCATCCTCCTGGTTCCTGCGGTAATGTGTATTTTAAAGCCGCTGATAAGACACAGCATGTTTTAAATATACCTTAATGTATTGGAAATGCATGAGCCCCCTCGGGTTTATATATCTTAACCACTGGCCAATTTTGCAAAGTTATAAATAAATGTTACAGGCCTCGGCTGCAGTTGTACAGAATCAGCTGGGGATATTTAAAAGCCAGTCTGCAGTCTAACTTACCTTTAAATCTGAGATCTCAAGCATGGGGAGCAAAAGCAGGTAGGACTATGCAGATGATTTCCTGGTAATAAAATCAACAACCTTGACAGATGAAGTGAGATTGAGTGGGAATAAGGTTGGTGAGGGAAGCAGCTTGGTTGAATTAACAGGTATTTATGTACAAGTGACTGCTGGGCATCATGGGGGAACGGAATGGTGTGGGCTGTCAAAGAGATTATGAACATGCGCAGGGCAGTGAGAGAGGAGACAAGGATGTAGGGGAGCGGAGATGTTGAGGTAAGGAACCCCCCCCCCCCACACACACACAGAAGGGCCAGAAGTGCAGGGGCCAACTAGGGAGAGTTCCAAACACATTGCTGTAGGAGGTGGCAGTTGAGGTGAAAACCGAATCCTATTTTATAGAAAGAAAGCAAGTGTAGGGTGAGAAAACATGCTTCACTGTTAGTGCACAGATAGTTCAGCGGGGTGGGAGGATTAATTTGGTACAGGGTACAAGGGTACAAAAAGGATAAAGATGGAGACCTTCAGGAAGGGGGACAAGTTGCTGCTCAGGTTTTAACGTGTTCCCCAAAGCCCGTGTGTGGGAATTTGATCCCCACTAGAGCCCTGTTAGGAGGTGGGGTCTCTGCGGAGGTATTGGCATCACCGGGCACTGAGATAGTTGAATGGATCAACTCCATTATCATCACGACAAGAGTGGGTTCCTTATAAAAATGACAAGCTCCTGCCCATTCCTCTGGGTTTTGCTCTCTCTTCCATGGGATGCTTTCCGCCATGCCATGAAGTCAAGAAATTCCTTGCCCCATGCTGGTACCTTGGACATTTTTGGTTTCTTTACCTATAAGGAAATAAATGTCTGTTCTTTGTGAATGACTCAGTCTCAGGTGTTCTGTTACAGTAGCATGAAACAAAGTAGGAGAGCCAGACACAGACAGAAAACTAAACAGGAAGGAGCAGGTACCAAGGAGGGTGTGAACAGTGGACTGGAAGAAATGCTTCCGAGAATCGTGTCAGGAAGGCAGCAGGTGGGAAGAGGATGAAGAAAGTCTGTGTGCTGTACCCGCTGGTACCCACCCGCCACACCATGTGATATGTGAATTATCTTACTGACTTCTCAGCACAATCCCAAGGTTGGAGTACCATTATGGCCATCTTACAGACTGGGAAACTGGGGTTTAGTGAGGTCTGCAATGGGTTCAAGGCCACACAGCCAGAAAGCAGCAAGAGCCTCTCTTGTCCTTCTCTTAGTCTGATTCCAAAGTGTGTTTTTAACCAAGGGCAGATCCAAAACATCCCCATTACCAGAAGAGGGGCTGATGCACAGTGAGCTCTTAGAAAGTCAATTACTGGATTCATGGATGAATGGAGGATGGATAGAAGGACAGTGGATAGATACCGGGCAGATGAATAAATGATAGAAACGGGGTATCTGTGAGAAACCAGGCTTTGTGAGAGACAGGGTCAGGCAAGCACAAGAGACACAAAAGCAGGGCTGACACTATGGCGTGCTAACCCCTGATATGCAGGGTGAGAATCAAAACAAATGCCGTCTGAGTGCTGAGGCTGGCTTTTCTGTGTGTGCCAGTGAATTAGTCTGTTGGCTTTGCTGTGAAAAGCTATGCTTCCCATGGATCATCATTTGTGTTATTTGCTGGGCCTGTGTAAGCAGTAAACCAAGAGTCAGGGGGCTGATGCTTAATTCTGCCTTCACAAGCAACTTGCTCATGAATGTGTCTGGTAATCTATCGTGCCCCTGCAATAAGCGTGCTTAGCGGGCCAGTTTGCAGAATCTCTTTTTTAGCTCCTGGCCGAGCTTCTGTGGGAGAAAAATGAACCCAGGTCTTTGCTCCTTGGTTAACTCGGTTTGATTAGTCCCAAATGCTGAAGTTTCACCTCTTAGAAACAGGAACATCCCCCTTCTTTGTGATTGTCTCTGGGAATGTGATTAGGCCATTGGATGCAGGCGAGGCCTCCACTCCTCCTTGGCAGTCTGTCTTTCCTGGTGGGAGATGCTGTTCCTCACAGACAGTTTGTCTGCTGTCTCTCCACAGCTTCCTGTGTGGGGGAAATGAAAAGCTTCTATCCACACCCTTCCGGATCCTTGGCAGGCTGATCCCTGCCCTCCCAGTGAGGTTCCAAGGAGTTGTGATATTATTTGCCAACTCCCAGGGGAGGCTTTGGACCATAGTTTGGAGCCCTAAAGATGATGACTACGCACCAAGAGATGCTGTGCCAGGTAGGGAACTGCAGTGCTGGTGTGCTTGAATGGGCTGGGCCAGCTACACCAGGCAGACAGCACCAAGACCTGGCAGGGATGGTTGCTTCTGAGCAACCTTGGTGAAGGCCTGGCATAGGCAGGCCCATTTCCCACCCTTGGGAGTTAGGAGCCTCCATATGTAGTCTGAATTCTCCAAAGTTATGGATTTAAGAGTTGTATATCCTCATGGTTTCTGATCATTCCCACTAGCCACAGTGAACCATTGTCAGCCACTCTGCCTACCCATGTTCAGTACAGACAACTTGGTACCAGCTGTTCTGGTACCATTGTCTCTGTCCCACAGAAAATCTGACAGTGTCTAGTGGCAAAAGAAAGCTGGGATCAAATTCTGCTTGCAACACAGAACCCTGAGGCTGAGGATGATGTTTAGAGGTTACCTGGTCCATTCACTGGTCTGCAGGCAGGACTGGACACTAACCAGCCTGGACAGATGAGAGTCTGTTTTCTCTGGAACCTCAGAAACTTTTGCCCACAGAAGACATTTCACATACCCTCAATGTCTACTACTCTTCAGTCTGGACACAGTTCTCAGTAGAGCTCAGTCATAGTCTTCCAACTACTATTGATTCTTTAATTGTATTTAGGGGATGGTGGAGGGAGGAGCCCACCATGCTTTGTGTACAGCCTGATGGAGGGGCCCTCTCCTAGGGGCTTCTCAGAGCTAGCTGTGGATCTGCCTTCTGATGGTCGGCTCAGTGACATTACATTGCTATCTTACAGTGGGCTTTTGGTGTGGATATTTACACCACAGCAACAGGCAAACACAATCAACAATGCCCCCTACCTTCAATGGTTAATATTGACTGTCAGCTTGACAGGATTTAGATTTCCTAGGAGACAAAGTTCCCGGCACACCTATGAGCGCTTATCTAGAGTATATTAATTGAAGAAGTCCCACCCAGAATGTGGGTAACACCATTCCAAGGGCTGAGGTTCTGGACTGAATACAATGAAAAAACCGAACTGAGATCAAGCATCCATCCCTCCCCAACTTCTAACTGTGGGTCCAAGGTGACCAACTGCCTCAAGTCCCCTCCTTGATGACCTCCATATCATGATAACTGTACCCTAAAACAGAACTATAAACCAAAATACAGCCTTTTTTCCTTTGCCACAGCATGAAGACAGTCACTTCAGTGAGATCAGTTGTCATTTGTTCAACGTTAACTGGCCAGGAGCTGGTTGTGCGCAGCAATGGTCCTTCACAGACCCCAGGTGACCCTGATCCTTTGTGTGCTTTGTTTAAGTGTCTTTAAGCAAAGCACACTCATTGACAAGCCTGTGATTCCTCAAAAGCCAGAGGCTGTGGCCTGACTTCTCCCACTACATAGGACTTCTTATACAGCAGCTGCATGTGGACCACATGTTGATGGAGTGAGTGAGGGACACAAGTTGAACCACCAGGCTGAATGGCTCTGCGTTGTCCTTACCCAAGTCTTTAACACAACCTTACCAGTTGAATCAGAATCACTAACTAAGAGGTACATTTATGTCCAATTCAATTCAAAAAGGATTTATGAGACACGTACACAATGTCAGCTCTGTTCTAGGCTCAGGGGCTTGTGAGAAGGGGATGCTGTGAGTAGCTGCAGACCATCACTTCTGTTCCCCAATAAATATGATTTGATTTGGAAGATAAGCATGCATGTGGAAAGTTCAGGATCAATATGAATGCTCCAGAAGAGTTGTGCCTGAGGGATTTTGAGTGATCATGAAATGTGGTGGTCATTATTCATGGCTCTGGGGTCAGATTGCCGGTGTCCAAACTCCAGACAACCACTTAGTAGCTACGTGACCTGGGAACGATTGCTGTACTACCTCCAGCCTTCCTCATTCCAACTCAGCTTTCTCATTCTTAGGGGAATCAGACTCACAGAATAGTTGTCAGATTCAATGTGTATGTATGTGTATAAGGCACTTAGCACATTGCCTGGAATACAGGGTTTGTAAAATATATGTTTTTTTCATATTATCCAATGTCTGCATTTTTGAAAATGAGGACACAGAGGTCCAGAAGTGGAAAAATGACTACCAATTAGTGGCAGGACTGATATTCACAGCAGTAGCTAATTTTATTGGTGAGAATAGGTAAGGGCTTGGGCTACGTGATGGTTATGTTAATATGTCACCAAATCTCAGTATCATGACAATAAATATAACTCGCTGTTTATGCAAAGTTGGGCACAGATGAGGTGACCTTACCTCATTCCGTGGCTATCTCATCTGGCCCCTGTCATCTCTGAGGACACCACAGTTGGTCAGGTAGAGGTTGAGGAGCTGCGACAGCCCCTGGCTACTCTAGTCTATCACTAAGTAGTGATGCTGCCTCTACACAAAAGGAGGCTGGGAGCACTGGCTGACACAGGGCTGTTCAATGCGTAAAGTAAGTGCCACATGGATGGGACAGAAAATGTCATAGGCAACAGACGAGGAAGTGCTTAATAGCAAGACAGCTATTGTAAGTGACAGTTTGGATGACATGTCCTAGAGAATGGTTTAGGTCAGTGTGGTAGGGGATTAGTAAAGAGGAGGTCCATGAAGGAAAAGGGGCTGAGCAATCCTCATTGATGGGGTAGTACTAGCTCAAGATATGGTGCTAGAATAAAATGTAGAAGAATGGATAGGATTGGGAGATGTGGAGAGATGGGGAAGAGCCTCTCCTTAATTAACACCGATGGGTATGGGGCTGCACTGAAGGTCCTGAGCATCCTAATGATGGTGGCCTTTGCCAGCATCTTCCAAAGGGCTTAGGCAGGGTGCTGCTGCAATCAGTGGCGACTCCCAGTAGCTCAGGCCTTGGCTCCTACCTCTTCCCATTGCCTCCACTTGGAAACTTCCATGGAGGTCAATTCTCTTCTCAGTTCTGAGACAAAGGCTTCATGATGGAGCTCGTTGTTGTGGAAAGAGCACTGGATGCAGAATCATTAAATTAAATACAATTTCCTCCTCTTACTTCATCCATGACAACGGGTGTGACTTCCAGCAAGCCTCTCCATGTCTCTGGCCCGTGGTTCTCCTTGGTAAAATCAAGAATTTCCCTAAGCTCCTTTACAGATCTGATTCTCTGTCCCTAAGCCTCTCATAGCCATCATTTATAGCACAGGGTAACGTCTTTGGAGGGATAGTCTGGGACTGTCCTCTGGGTAAAGATCCAGAGAGAGAGGATTTGACCGGGGATAGAGCAGCTTAGAGGGTGAGCAGGATTGAAGATGGCATATGCAAATCTTTGGTGAGGGGCCAAGCTTTACCGAGTGGAGACAGGATAAAGAGGCAGCTGGAAGCTGGGCCCAGCCTCATAAATCTCAGGAGTGACATATCAATCAGTCAGTTCAATCAGTTGCAACATTTTTTTCCTTTGAAAATAAATAAAGATGAAGGGAGAAGATACCACACAAAGAGGAGCCTCAGAGCGGCATGGGGAGTCACACTGCCACCGGGGCTGGAGCTGGCTTCTGATTTATGGAGAGGCAGAATTTGATAAATCAGGGACTGCGATCCAATGGGTTTAGGCTCTTGTTTCCTAAATGGGAACTTAATGTTGTTCGCTCATTCATAGGTAGGATGCCACATCAGAAAGCTAATATATAAATCTGTTCTTTACAAGGGGCTCCATGTTTGTTTTTTGGAAAGCAAACTTATAAATCATACTCATCTCAGATGGAAAGTTCTCTGGCATAAATTGTCACCCTCTTCCCATAAATCTCACGTTGAGAATCCTGCCTGGCCCATCAGACCTCACGCATTTGGGGCGGGTGAGCTGGTAGTAAAAGGTCCAGCCTGTGATTGGGAAAGTTGGGGGGATGTGGGAGGCGGTAAGGGAACTTTGGGAGTAATTTGTTCCTCACTTAGCCTTGGACTCCTATTATTTATTTATTTTATAGCCTATCAGCTTTGAGAGTCTACTGATAAAAAAATAACTCAAGTCAATAAAATATACAACTAGAGATGGGTTCTGGGGCTCATTTATTGGCAATTTCTGGTATGGCTCCCTAGGGGAGCTCCAGAATCTTCACAACCTGTTGCAGTAGTTGAGGCTAGGGCTGAGGCTGGATGCTCTACTTCCTGTTAACCCTTGGGGTGCCTCAAGTTTCACACACTCTGGGCTCCTGCCTCTCAGTTTTTCTAAGGAGCAGCTCTTTCTTCCCATGCCCAGGGTTCCTGCAGCCACCCCAAAAAGAAACCTAGAGAGCCCCTGCCACTACTACTGTCCACACATTCCTCTTCTTCCTTCCTCTGTACCTTTAGCTGTCTTCTCCAAGAAGACTTCTAACTAGTTCCACACGATGGTGAACACACGTCTATTTTTATGTGTATTTGTGAGTTGAGGGGTGCATATGGAGGGGTGTGCATGCTTGTGTATATGTGTGCACACCCATGTATTTGGAGGCCAGAGGTCAACATTGGCTATCTTCCTCAGTCCCCATCTGATTTTTTGAGACAAGTTCTCTAATTTAACTTGGAGCTCATTGATTTGTCTAGACTGTCTGTCCAGGGGGCTCCAGTGATGCTCCTGTCTCTGTTTCCCTAAGGCTGGGATTACAGGTGTGTGCCATCACACCCAGCTTTTTATGTGAGTGGTGGAGATTTGAACTCAGTTCACATTTGTAAAGCAAGCACTTTACCAGCTGACCCATCCCAAAGTTTCTATCCTCTCTTTAATTTTGTGGTTCTTGGAATCAAACTTAAAACCTGGTGGATTCTACCCAAGCATTCAACAACTGATCTATATATACCCCCACCCTCTTTTTATTTTTTATTTTAGGATTTGGTCTCATTACACAGCCCTGGCTTACCTTAAACTTACTGTAGGCCAGAAAGGCTTTGAACTTGTGGTCCTCCTCCTTCAGCCTCCTGAATGGCTGGGATTATAGGCCTGCACCAGTAGGCCCTGCTTGCATTCATTCTCCCTTCCCCCCACAACTCATCCCATGTAGCCTATGCTGGCCTTGAACTCACTATATTGTCAATGGCCCTGAAGTTCTGATCCTCCTATGTGCTGAATTTTCAGGTGAGTACCCTCAGTCACATATGTGCTAGGCATTTAAAAACCTAGCATACTTTGTGCATGCCAGTCAGGCATTCTAACTGAGCCACACCCCGTGTGTGGAATGAGCATTCCAAGGCCTATTTAGAGTATAGAGTGATGGGCAGCCAGGAAGATGGGATTTTTCTCTTGGGGTGGGTTGCCCATTGGCTGCCCGTAACCGTAGGTAGCTCCTCCCATGCTTCTCCCTACATCCTCATCATCCACCAGCCCTGGGGAGGAATCCTTCCTCCAGAGCTTTCTGAGTTCAGTCTTACTTTTCCAAAAGGCGATTAGTCCCAAAGAATGTCTTCATTGAGGCACTGAAGAGGTTTCATTCGAGCTACAGGGGTTCAAATCAAACCTCACTTAACACGCTAAGTGGGTTTCTGAAAGGTTGCGATAAGATGGTAAAATGGGAAGAAAAAAAAGAAACACTTTAAAAGCATTGGTAGAGTTTCTATTTAAAGCAATCTTAGGATAAATCCTTCTGCAAAGAATGGTTCTGGTCATGAGCAGCAGATGGGTTCTGTCCTTCTATTGGACATTTCCACATTGATAACAATGATGGGTCAGGTATATGAGAGAGAGAGAGAGAGAGAGAGAGAGAGAGAGAGAGAGAGAGAGAGAACATATGTGCATATAGGATACATAAGGTCCACATAACCCTACGCTGTAGGTCCTGTGTTATCCCTACCTTGCACATAAAACCTGAAGCCCAGAGCAACAAAGCTGACAGAGTTGGTAGGAGACAGCAAGATGACTTCCTAGGAGGCTATGCTCAAGCCTTAGTTTCTTTAGAATTGCCTTTTTCCTTTGCTTTTGCTCTAACACCACAATTTTTCCAGTTAGTGCTTGCCAGTTTTATATAAATTTGACACAAGTTAGAGTCATTTTGGAAGAGGGAACCTCCGTTGAGAAGAGCGGCAAGCCTATGGGGCCATTTCCTTGATTAATGACTAATGTGGGAGGGGCCAGCCCACTGTGGGTGGTGCTATTCCCAAGCAGGTGGTCCTGGATGCTAAAAGAAAACAGGCTGAGCGAACTAGGAGGAACAAGGCAGTAAGTGGCACTCCCATGTGACCTCTGCTTCAGCTCCTGCCCCTAAGTGCCTGCCTTGCTTGAGTTCTTGCCCTGATTTCCTCTAAAGATGGGCTGTTGCCTGGAAGTATAAGATCAAATAACCTGTTTGCTCCCCGAGCTGCTTTTGGTCATGGTGTTTTCTCACATCAGTAGAAAACCTAACTGAGACATATCTACCACCTTAAAGCTTTTCTTTCTCTATTCCTTCTTCTTGTCATGCCCACTCAGGCTGCTGTCTAGTCTCATGGATTTGTCCACAGTTTTAATCTTCTAGCTTCTCCTCTCCCACTCCCTTTTGTTGTCTCCCCCCCCCCCCCCCGCCCCATTACTTACCTCCTAGCAATGTCCTGAATTGGCCTCTTGTGCTGTGCTCCATTCTTACTAGCTTTTAAGGAGACGGTTAGAATGGCCTACAGCAAGGACAGCATTTGATGAAAGTCCAATAGGAAGCAAGAAAGCAAAGCCTGGAGACAGTTGGAGAAATTGTGGTTAAGCAGAAGAAACGGCAGTACCTTTTCCCAAGGTACCATTCTACCTGGAAAGTTCAGGAAGCAGCAAGAGCCTCTGGTGCAGCTCTGTCTCCTTCCACTGGTTGTCCTAGCCCGTGGGATTGTCCCTGGTTCTACTACCTTCTCCCCTGTGAGGTCTCCTCAAGGATGCTCGTGCTTCACCCCAGCTCTATCTACTCTCTCTGTTAGGCATGGCAGCCTGATGCGTTCCCCTTTCTGTTGTTGACAGTGTCCCTGCCAGACCCGTGGTCAGCTTCATTCACGTGAGCGTCCAGAGAGCTCTCCAGCATTCTGGAAATTGAATCTCTTTCTGTCCAGAATTATCAACTTGATCTGTGTTTTGTGTCCCCCTTCTAGTTCCTTGGGGGTGGAGCTCTAAGAACTGGAATCAACCTTGGGCTTTTTGCACAGCACAGTCACTGTCAGTCTTGGAGCTACAGAGGCTCATGAGAGTTAGCCTCTGCCTGGAAGGATGAAAGGCACAGTGAGGCGTACGTTCAGTTTAGAGGTTGGTGAGGAGCTGAGGTCTTCATGCAGAGTTCACAGACTGAGGAAGCAGGGTTCTGTAGACTTTTGTCTCTTTCCCATCCTGTAGTGTGGAATAATGTGCCATGCATTCAGTAGTGTCTCTGAGAATGTTTATTTGATTATGTATCTCCTCAGTGGTTCTTGTGTTCAAAGATATCTAAAAATATTTGAATGATTTAACCCAACTTAGGCATATTTTTACCAGGTGCTTTTGCATGTTCCATTGTGAGCTAATGGCTGATTGTTGACATATCACTCTGAAAATGTTCTCAAGGTGATTGATGTGTTGCATGTGTGCATTTTGAACTCCTAAAGGATTTCTCTATTCTATTCCTTTATCCTCCAGAGAACAGGGAACTGACTGTCAAATTAAAATCCTGTCCATATTCGTATATCAGAGGAAGGGAGCCAGTCTTCACTCTACCCTCTTATAAAGGTTTGGACCACTTCTAACATAAAAATTCTTCCATGTGGAATAGAAGGCTGCAGAGAGAATTAGATATTATTCTGTAAGATCTCTTGAAAATCAACATGTAGATGATCGTCATCAGTTATCTGTGACCTTGGACAGGCCCACTGAGGCCTCTTAAGTCTAGTTTCTTTGAGTAGATAATCACACTTATACTCAAAGGCTAAGGTGATAGTACAGTGAGGCGATGTGTGTTACATTGGCTACCCAGAACTTGGCACAGAACTGGCAACAAATGGCAGGCAGCCTTGTGGCTGACTCTACACTCATTGGACTAGGTCTCTAAGACAGCGCTAATTAGAACAATCTACTCACTTTTTACTAAAAAGAAGAGGTAGGTGTGGTGACTCACACATGATTTCAGCACTTGAGAGGCCAAGGCAGAAGGATTGCTCTGAGTTCAAGATCAGCCTGGGATATGTAATTAGTTCCACACCAACTTGGAGACAGGGTGAGACCCTGTCTCAAATAGCTAAATTAAACAAAACCATAATCAAGCAATAATACTCCCACATGAAAGATGATTCTTGAGCCATGCTAGGAGGCACAGGGCAGGGATCTATGGGGAATGTGAATGCAGATCTGGAGGTTTCCATGGAGGACATGATGGTTCTTCTGAGATTTAGAGAATAGATAATTTATCTAAGAAAAATGAAAGGGACAAAGTAGAGGAAGATGTTCTGGAACAAAAGAAATGACTGCTTTTCAACAAATTTACCACCCAGTGTAACATGAGGGATTTAGATTAAAATGTGGATCAACAGAGAAACAAAGTAAAATGAAGACATTTCTTTCTTGAAGATGTTCACTTAAGGGATGGGTATAACAGATGAGGTTTGGCTATGCACCAATGCAGTTGAGATGGATTCAGGAGGGAAAGTTGGAACACAAATACTCAACTCAGTAGCTTTTCAACCTAAAAAATACCTAATATAACTTGCTCTCTGAAAGAAAACCTTCACTGAAGCCCAACATATAAAGCAGGATTTCTCCAGAGAGAACAGTCTTATGTTTATGTACATGGCCACCGGAGAAGCCTCCACTTACACTATGGCAGCCCTTGGGGGCCTTTGATGGAGTCTGTATTCTATAAGAGGAACCAGAAAACCTACTGTAGAGGCCAAAGAGGTTGATGGCCAGAGAGTGAAGTGAATTCTCTCAAGGTCCTTAAATTAGTTCTATACTGGACTGACTTCTGGGCCAATGCATTTCCCTGTGTTATTCTTGGGCTTCCTCGAGTGTCCCCTGTCATGAAGCTGTCTGGTCTTCTTTCTACTGTGGTTGACCTTGTAGTTCCCCATTAGTGTCTGTCTTCATCCTAACTGGACAGAAAAGCAGGTTGTTCAGGAGTTCGAGGGACAATACTTTTCCTTAGTATTCTTAGAAGAGTGGGCATCTACCTCAGTCTCCATGGCCCCCTTCTTCCAGCAGACCAAGTCTACCTGTATGCAAGGTCTCCAGCGCTAATGGTCGGCACTATCAGGTAACAGCCTATACAGCTGGGGTTACACTCGGCTCCACAGCACCTGGGCTCTGCTGCTGCTGAGTTCCTGTTCCAGGCTTTTCTGCTTCATTGTAAGTACGTCCCTTATGGAACACAATCCAAGTGCTGAGCCATGGTGTTTTCACCCACAGGAACTACAAACTGTCTCCTTCTGTCCTTAACATTCAATTTTTTCTAATGAAGCCCATCCCTGAACCACACCTCACCCCACTACAGTGTTTTCCTTCTTCAGTTTTGACCTCTGTCTTGAGGGTCCATCTTCTTGTGTTTCTAGTTGCCATTTCCAGTAGCTACTAGCAGTGAGATGGCAGGACCAAAGCCTCTGAGAGCTTTCTGGAGGCAAGGTGGAACTAGCTAGCTCACATCTCTCCTCTTATCAGCACCTCCCAGAGGGCAAGCATAGCTCACTCTATCAGTTCACTCTCTACATCCCTGCATTAGCAGTCATCTTACACGCGGAAGATGTGGGGAGAGGGCTTGTTTTGTCCGGGGGTGTGCGACAGCCCTAGAGTGATTGAGAGCTGCTGCAGTGCCCACAGACCCCTTCACTTTTTCTCCTGCACCATCCTCCCTGGTCTCACCGCCTTCCTCTCCTCCAGTCTTCTGTTCCCAAGGCCCACCCCTGTCTCAAGAGCTCTGCACCGCTGCTCCATCTGCCCGGGTGTCTTCCCCTAACCGGCTCCAGGATTTGATGACCAGTTTTATATCCATTGTCGTTATTGTTGTGATGCCACTCCCGACCTCCCATTGAAATTGGTGACATGCTTCCTACTCCAGATGTGTTTTTCTCAGAGACAATTTTCACCTGTTGATATACTATGTACGCTCTCAGTTTACCAATTTGGTGCCTTCCACTGGACTTTAAGCTCTGTAAGAGCAGGGTTTGATACCTTTGTTTCTATTTGTAACTACTCAGCTCTGGACTCCACCAGTGTCTGCCAAGGATGGGTGTTGAATACTGCAGTCACACTGAGCATGAACACAGGCTCTAAGCTTCCTTCCTGTCAGCTCCAAGCCTTCTTCCTGTCAGCTCCAAGCCTTCTTCCTGTCAGGCTCCAAGCTTTTTTCCTGTCAGGCTCCAAGCTTTCTTCCTGTCAGGCTCCTGGCTTCCTTCCTGTCAGGCTCCAAGCTTCCTTCCTGTCAGGCCCCTGGCTTTCTTCCTGTCAGGCTCCAAGCCTTCTTCCTGTCAGGCTCCAGGCTTTCTTCCTGTCAGGCTCCAGGCTTTCTTCCTGTCAGGCTCCAAGCTTCCTTCCTGTAAGAATCCAGATTTCCTTCTTCTCATGTTCTAGCCTTCCTTTCTGTAGGGTTTCTGGATTTCTTCCTATTAGATTCTAGCCTTCCTCCTTGTCAATCTCCAGCCTTCCTTCCTGTTTCTGTTTCTCAAGGCTCCTGAAGACTAGACATGTAAGATCTGCCATGGAAGTCTGGATTTGACATGTTTATTTCTTTTCACATTGGTTTCCTTTCATTTCTTACTGATCCACCTAAGCAGGCAGTATGTTTAAGAGTGCCTTCCTTCCCAGCATCACTTAGTGGAGAAAAATATTTATTAAGGTTTGATGTTGGCAATACATCAAAATCCAATAATCATACCGTAGTGCAAATGCATTGAAGGGTGTGAGACCCATAACGTAAAACATGTAATCTGCACATCAGGATCACAAAGGCGAATCTATAATTTCATTTGATTTATTTTCTTAAAATGCGACAATCCCACACGTTGCTTGAAATGATGGAAGTTGGGACAAACAGAAATGCAGGAGATTTATGAGGCTTGTCAGCCAAGTCTTGGGGATCCCTCCTCTGTGCCTGAAAGATAGGCCTGAGTAATTTCCCCTTTTACTGCAGCAATATCTCGTCTGCATTCACAGAAAGACCCCCGACCTGTAAACATATTAGCAGGCGTGTTCTCTTTACGAGTGTGTAAATTTCCCCACAGTGTGTGCCTCCAGGGTCTTGAGGCTCTGTTTATTGGTGTGAGTAGCTTGTGTGAGAGAGAGCGCCAGTGTGATCTAGATTTATGCCAAGTGGAAAGTGGTGGACAGCCTGGAAGAGTTGTTTTGGTTTTTAATAACAGCAGATGTTTTCTTTAAGTAGCAGGCAGGGATTGACTTAAATGAAACAACACACAGTGATCTTCAAGATATGCAAGCTGTGGTTTGTCAGGGGGACAGATTCTAACTTACCAAAGTTGTCCAAAAGGGCCTTCAAGCCTGGGGGAAAACAGGTCTCTCCTCCCTACTGTGCTTGACTGGGTCTCCCTCTCCTGGGCTTGCCCTGTCAACCTCTGGGCTTGACATACCTCAATAGGGGCCATTCTCTTAAAGACAAGAACACCGCTGGTTATTGGAAGTCCTCTCTGTGGTGAGGTGCACAAATCTCACCAACCATCCAACAGGTAGGTATGGATATAGTTCTCAGAGTTTTGCTGGTGACCCTGAGGCTCCAAGAGGTCAGTAATGGAAAAAGTGTTCAACATAGGATTTAATCCTAGGGCCTGTGGTTCCGGAGTCTGTGCTTCTTCTACGTCACTGTGTTAGGAGCACTGGACTTGCTCTTAGTGCTACTCTCAGCCCTACCCTGGCAAGGCTCTTGCTCTAGGATCCCAGAACTGACATTTCTGTCCTGCCCTTCCTCATATTTTGAGTGCCCATGGGACATGACAAATTGGGTCTCACACACTTCTTTCAAGACTGAATTCCCAGTCATCTGACCTTCCATATTTCCTCCTTAAATGATTCTGCATCTACTTTTAGTCCTCCTATGGTCTAACATTTCCCAGTCCTAGATTTGAAGGCTAGACAAAGGGTACTATTTTGAAAGTAGGATGAATGAATGGAGCTTAGACATGTGACATGGCGTATCCCATGCACCCATACAGGGCTTCTTCTCAGGCATGATGACATCAAGTGTGAGAAGAGAGGTGGTGGACCCCTGTTTGGTAGCCATCCCTATATCCTTGCTGCAGGGTCACAGATCCTGTAGTCACTGTTTATGTCTTTACTATGTGTCCTCTGCACAGTTGCTGTGATACAACTATACACAATTGGAAGAATCTGAGGATGTAGGAGAATTTGCAGGCTGTACTGAGGACCAGAGGCCCTTACCAGCTTGCTTTAGCCTATCTTGTAAGAACAGGATAGCTCTTCATCATTCTCACAGTCTCCCTTTCACAAACTAGGGAGAAGTTAACTTGTATTTAGGACAGAGCTCTTCAGAGTTGGCCCCTATCCTGATACCTTCAATTTTTCCAATCTGACAGTGAGTCCTAGGGAAGAGAGACTTCTTGGAATCTTTCTTCACAAGCTGGCACACAGGATTTGCCACTCAGATCACAGGGAAGAGTAGCAGCAGAGGGGACATATTCTGCAGGAACTGGACCCACCCTTTCCCACTGAACTTCTCTTTCACGGTCCCCTTTATGGTCCCCAGAACTGGAGCTCTCATGCAATACTAGAACCTGGCCACAAGGAGCTCCTTAACCTCACACCAGGAAGAGATTTCTTAAGCACATCTTATGGACCTGCAGTCAGATTCATCTCAGGTGATCATATCCTTCCATCTCAGGATCATATTCTTCCTAGAGACTCGTGTCTCTCTCTAATTCTTCAGGTAGACTCTGCCTCCACTAGACTAGTTTCTGTAAGAACAATTATTAGCATATATTCATTCTGGAAGGTGATCAGTTTTGTAACAACATTTTTGTTGAAGTGTAGCATGGACTTTGAACATATTCACCACATATTACTCACTTCTGTCCCCTCATGTTCCCCTTCTACCTCCTTGGTGTGTGTGTGTGTGTGTGTGTGTGTGTGTGTGTGTGTGTGTGTGTATGTAAAGGTTCCACATATGATAGAAATGAAATATTTGTGTTTCTGAGTCTGACTTATTTTGCTAAGTAAGAAGATATCCAGGTCCATCCATTTTCCTGCACATGACGTAATGCCATTCTTCTGTGTGGCTGAATAAACTCCCTAGTATAAACATACTGCACTTTCTTTATCCGTTCATCTGTTGAGAGTCATGTAGGCTGATTGCACAGTTAGGTGATTGTGAATGATGCAGCAATAAATGTAGATGTGCAGGTCTCTGTGGTGTGCTGATTTGGATTCCTATGTAAATGTTCTCAGGCGTGGGCTACCTGGGTCACACAGTAGTTCTGTTTTCTGTCGTGTTGAAGAATCTTCCACATTGATTCCCATGGTGGCTGCACTAGTTCATATGTCACCAACAGTGAATAAAGCTCCTCTTCCTACCTTCTGGTCATGCTCATTTTTGTATTTCAATTCCTTGAAGGTAGCCTTTCAACAGGATGAAATGTGCCCTCAATATAGTTTTGATTTAAATTTCCTAGATAATTAACGATGTTGAACAAGTTTTTAATGCACCTACTGGCTGTTAGTACTTTATTTTTGAGAACTGTCTGTTCATGTTATTTGCCAATTTACTGGTTGGATTATTTTGGTGATTTTTTTTTGGTGCTATTTTTATATTTTAGTTGCGAACCCCATGTCCAATGTGTAGCAGGTAAGGGTTTTGCCCCCATTCTATAGGCTGTCTCCTCACTCTGTCAGTTGTTCAGCTCTTGCTATCATTTCTTGAGCTTTTAGAGGTATTTTAGAAAGTCCTTGTTTATGCCCATGTCTTGAAATGTTTCTCCCATGTCATCCTCTAGAGGGCTAAGAAGTTCAGGTTTTGCATTAAGATCTTTGATTCATTTTGAATTGATTTTAAGGCAGGGTGAGAGATATGGATCTAGTTTCATTATTCTATCTGTAGATACATAGTTTTCCCATCACAATTTTTTTTGAAGAGGCTGTCTCTTTTCTCCAACCTATATTGTTGATACCTTTGCCAATATTCAGGTGGCAGTAGCTATGTGGGCTTATTTCTGATCCTCAATTATTTTCTATTGGTCTGTGTGTCTGTTTTTGTGACAGTATCATGTTGTTTTTGTCACTATGGCTCTGTAGTATAATTGGAAGTCAGGTATTGCTGGACTGATTGATTTCTTTATTGACTTTAGTGACTCCAGTCACTTTCAAATCAATCTTATACGTAACATCATTTTCCTCACTGAGCATGTATGTATGTTTTCTTCCAACTTGTATAAGTTTTTTCCATTTATTTCCAAGCCCTTTTTGGTTGGAAGTCATGACATCTGAAGTATGGTAGAAGAAATTATAGTTGCCTAATCTGAAAAGAAAGACAAGACAGAAGAAAGATGCCAATGGTGACTTTAAACATGAAGTACTGCCATGTGGGAAGATTGTATGTATGTGACCCTAGTGAAGCAACCCAGAGCCAGCAGGTAAGCTCACTAAAGCAGGAATCTACAAGGAATAAAAGAATTTCAAATACTGGAAAGTACTAAGGGCCTGATCAGAGATCTGCTGTGTTCAGTGAACAGGTCATGCAGTGGCCTATGATGAGCCTCAAGCTCGTGTACAGGATGGACCTGATGGCCTCACATCTTCTTTCCATCTCTACCCTCACAGATGCTGATTTCTCTGAGAAGATTGAAACTGGGACCTTTATTAGTTTTCATTGTTATCTTATTCCATTTTCTTGTTTGTTTGTTGGAGACGGGGTTTCTCTGTGTAGCCCTGGCTGTCTTAGAATTCTCTATGTAGATCAGGTTGGCCTCAAACTCAGAGATCTGCCTGTCTCTGCCTCTGGAGTGCTGGGATTAAAGACATGTGCCATCACTGCCTGGATGTTACCTTATTTTCTATGGAGATTAAAATCTCTGTTAACTTAATATATACTATCAGTTATACTATACAGTTAGGAAACACATCTTAATTTTCCTCTTTTAGTATAATAAAAGAGCACAAAAAAGAATCTCTAAAAATAATGACTTTTATGATTATATAACTTATTTATATTTACTAAGGAGAACCAGAAACTGCTGTGAAGTAGGAGAGTTAACATAAAGATCACCCATAAGCCCATTATCCAGGAGTAACTACTGATAAATACATACATGTATTCCCTTACTATCATCAATAAATATTTATTTTGATGACAGCAAACCTATTTTTCAATAGGAAATTTGTACTTTTCAAACTTAGAAGTAACTGGTCATAGGCTCAGTGTGTCCCTGGGAAGTCACAGCTCTGTCCCGAACCTCTTTCTGTTGCTGGAGGCTCTCTGGAAACAAGAGACAGGAGGAGCTGTCAAATTGCCACAGGTTCCCAGCTCTTGCTGGTGAGGCACCCAAGAATCGCCCAAGAAGGTGTCCTTTGCATTGGCTGTTTGCCTTGCAGATCTAAGATGTCACTCATGGTCAATAGTTCTGCTCTCATCCCCTACAACAGCCAGGGGTTCTCCATAGGGAGGATTGAGGTGCTTGAAGGTGTGTGTGCGTGTGTGTGAGTGTGTGTGAGTGTGTGTGTGTGTGTGTGTGTGTGTGTGTGTGTGTGTGTGTGTTCCTCTCTCCCTCACTCACTGAGGGCTTGGCAAGTCCAGGAGAGAGGCAGCTGATTATTTTTAGCCCCTTGTGCATAACAAAAGAATGCTAATGCTCAGTGTCTTTATGAAAGCTCTCGAGTTCATCAGCTTTGCAAAGAAGTGAAATTAAATCAAGATTTAATTGGGAGATGCATGTTTTATTCATGCTACTAACCACAGGAGAAGCCAGCAAGCTGAAGGTAAAAAAGAGGGAAAAAAATCTTTTGAAAAGTTGTTTCTCTCTGATTAAATAGAGATAGTTTCTAACTTCAAAGGGAGCAGGCCTTTAATGTATTTTAAATGCTCAACTAGGCTTAGCCTGGCCAATTCTGCTATGGTTGGATAACATAAACCAGGGACACCCTGTCCCAAGCTTCACATCCTAGGTTCCAAGGCCAGGTCGCAGCCCCCAAGTCTATCTTCTGTGATTCAGTTTGGAGCCTTGAAACAATATTCTGGGACTCTGGGGAGGAATGGGCACAGGCTGGAATACCTGTAGTCATCTTGTGGAGTCCGAATCCTCTCTCCTACCACAAGCTGAAGAAACAATAACTCCAAGGAACAATAAATACTTTCCCCTTCCTGAGGGATGGGGCACTTATTGAGTATCTAGCAAACTATGTTAGCTACAAAGATAAAGTGTGCCCTGCGCAAGCTTCATGCACCTAACAGGTTAGGACAAGAAACCAAAGACCCACATTACATAGGAAATAGGGGGTGATAAGCCAAGGTTGCTGGAAAGGCTTAAGATACTCTGAGAAGACCAGAAGAAGCAGCAAGGTGAAGAAAGACAAAGCAAGCCTAGGAGAGGGGATGGGAGAGTGTCTAGCAGTTCTTCATATTGTAAATTCCTGCAAGTGTGCCAAGCAGGGAATCCCAGAGCCCAGCTACTGGAGAGGGGTTTGTCAGGGAGACTGTCTTGTTAGCTATGTCTGTGGTGTATGCACAGGTTAGGGGAAAGTATGGAATAGAGATTGGAACAAGGGCACAGCAAGCTTTGGACTTAGGTTGAACATCATAGAAGTTTTGGAGGTTGAATAAAGATAAAAGTTGATAAAGTGTGCTGGTTAGTTTTAACTATCAACTTGACACTACCTAGCACCACCTGGGAAGAGAGTCTTCAGGAGGAATTGCCTACATCAGGTTGGCCTGTGAGTACATCTGTAAGGAATTGTTTCAAATGTTAAGTGATAAAGGAAGGTACAAGCTGTTGTGGGAGGCATCATTCCCTAGGCAGGGGGTTCTGAAGGGTGTAAGAGAGGAGAAAGCTCTCTGAGAGCAAGCAAGCAGACCTGCAGGCATTTATTTCACTCTGTACAGTCCTACCTTTTCTACCTTGGGTGGGATCAGGGGCCAGGACCATCAAACAGAGACCGTGGCTGCATCAGAACCTGAACCCAGACCTGGACCGCAGCAGAAACCCAGGCCCAGACATCACCATGGCCCTGGGTGGCAATGAATGAAGTCATCCACCTCAGCCCACTCCTCATCTCTTTCACCTCTTCAGATCGGCCTCTGTCCACAGACATGAACCATTCTCTTTCTCTCTCTCATATCCCTTCACCATAGCAATGTTCATCTGTCTGGCACTGTAAGGTGCTGGGCAGGCCAGTGTTTTCTTCTGGGATCCTGGGACAAAGTGACCCAGGCCCGCATGTGGGTCTCCTTGTCCGACTTAGACTATCACGGCCCTGGGCAGAACCATGTTTCCTCATCACAAAGAGATCATAATAGCACCCAACCACCCAGAGGGCTCCTGGTTGGTGCGGATGTGTTGCCAGAATCCTCTCATGAGCCTGGGCTAGGAAGCCTGGGCTGGGATCTGTTGAGTTTGCCTGCCCCAGCCACATAGTGTGAGGCAGGGGTGTTGGCTGGAGTCCTCTTGTGAGCCTGGGCTCTGCATATAACTTTTATAAACTCAGTTTCTCAGTGGAAGGGAGGACTGTGTTTGATTCAATGATTAGAATTTGGCAGTTTTGGAGAGGTGGAAAGATAGAGATCCAGAGCCAGGATTACCCTGAGATGTCTCTAGTCATCTTTAAACAGCCATTTATTGCCCACTGCTGTATCTGACGTGACATTCTTTCACCAACTTAAAGCTAAGAATGTCATCAAATAGCATCTGAGACTTCCAGCAGAGTTCCCCTGCTTTACCCTGCCTACCTGCTGTTCCCAGCAATGCATGCAGTGGGTGCATTGTTTGATGACTGACATTGGTTCTGTGGCTACAAAAGTTCATATAGCCACGTGCACTGTGGAACACGTCCTTCAGACCCAGCCTAAATGTGTATTCTCAGGCCATGGTCACTCACATTTGGCTCAGAACAAATGCTTTTATTCCACGGTCACTCACATTTGCCTCAGTGGTTAAGAGCGCTGGCTGTCTCCCAGAAGACCCAGGTGTGAGTCCTAGCACCCACAAGGAGGCCTTAAACCTCCAGTTCCAAAGGGTCCATCAACCTCTTTGGCCTCTGGGGGCACTGCACACACATGATGTACAAACATACATGCAGGCAAACACCTATACACACAAAATAATACAATATTAAAGAAAAAAATTGTCAGAGCAACACAGAGAAGCCCTGTCAAGGAAAAACAACAAGTAAATAAATAACCCTGACATCTATCAATAAACATGATCCAGCTTGAAAAGAATAAAAACTATATTATCTAATAAAGTAGATTTACTATTTTTTTCTTTTAGGTTTTTTTTGTTGCTGTTGTTTTGTTCTGTTTTCTTTCTTCCTTCCTTCCTTTTTTTTTGTGCTTACAGTTTCCCAGTCAGGGCTACAATATATCTTGAGTTAATTTTTACATATAAGTTAAAAATTAATTTTTGTCATAAATATATCATTGTTTTATATAATATATCACCATTCGTTGACATGACTGCTCTCCATTTGTCCTTTCTTCCATGAATTGTCTTTGAACCTTATGAAAGTCTCCCTGACACTGTATGTGTGTGCATGTGTGTGTGTGTGTGTGTGTGTGTGTGTGTGTGTGTATGTGTGCATGTGAGTGAGTGAGTGATTTTAGAGTCCTTATTATGTCTCTATGGTCTAATCAGTCTACTGTCTATACATATTTCCATGTGATATTTGTGGCCAGCTTCTTTGTATCTACAACAAAAGGGCTTTGGGGTTTTAAAATAAGGAATACGTTGAATCTACTTGAATATAATTTTAAATATTGATCTTGGATATTGTAGCATTCAAAGACACACTGATTAATTACATTTTCATAGATTCTACCCAGCTATCTGCATGGGTAAGCATACTGTGTGTAAACAAAGACTGTTCTAATACTTCTGTAGCAATCTGGATGCTTCTTTTTATTTCATTTCCTTTTTCTTGCTTTATCAGACAGGCTAGAAATCTTTTGATGGAAGAACGAAATATGAACATTCAGTCTTATTGGAGAAGCCTGTCTTTATTATGGAAGAATTTTAAAGATGCCCTTCAGCCACTTGAAGAACTTATCTTTTAACTAGCTGTTTTCTAAGAATTTTTTAAAGTAGAAGTGAATGTTGCATTAGTAAAATGCTTTTCATGTACCTATATAAATAAGCAGATGATTTCCCCTTTTATTATATTTATTTATTTAGTATGGTTTGTGTCCGCACGCAAGTAGAGGTCAGAATTCAGCCTGCAGGAGTCGGTTCTCTCCTCCATGTGGGTGCTGGGAATTGAACTCAGGTTATCAGACTTGGCAGCTAGTACCCTCACCAGCTGAGGCATCTTGCCACCATTAAAAAGTTTTTTAATTACATTTTTTAACAGATGGTTTTAGTTTGTTGATACAGTGAATTATCTTGATATCTTTAAAAAATATTAAATTAACTGCACTTATGAGATAAATCTTATTTGGCTGGGGTAAATTATTGATTTGACTGCTACAATGTTGTTGATAACTATGGCTTCTGTGTTTATGAGAGAAATCATTCTGTGATTTTCATTTCTTGTATTTTTGCCTTGTTTTCATATCATGCCATTGAGCTTTTTAGGATGAGTTAGGAAGTATGCCTTCCTTTTTATTTTTCTGAAAGTTTGGATAGAATTCACTTCTGTCTCATTCACTGTTTGTTGGAACATACATGCAGACATTTGGGATGGAGTTTACTTTGTTGGAAGAATGTTATTTACAAATTCAATTTATTTTTATAGATAAAGGGTTGTTCAGGTTATTTCTTGGATAAAGTTTGAGAGTCTGTAAATTTTGAAGGATCTTGTGTTTTTTTGCCATCAAATTTATTAACATAAAGCTGTTACCAATAGTCCTCTGTTGTCCTTTAATGTCTATAGACTCTATAGTAATGTCACTTTTTTCAAAGCTCATGGGACGTGAAGTTTTTATGTGTAAGTTGGCAACTTGTGTCTTCTATGGTAAGCCTGATCTTATCAGTTTAATTGTTACTACCAATTACATATTAAATTAATAAGAACAATTTATCACCTGTTACATAAATAAGATGTTGTTTCATTGTTTTTAAAATATTTGTAGTTGATTGATTTTGACAATCTTGATTTTTTTCTTTTCTTCTGCCTTTTTAAAAGTTTCTTAAAACAGATACTGAGATCATAGAATTGAGCACCCTCTTCTTTTCTGACTCAGGCATTTACTAGAACTAATTTTCCTGTAGGTAGTGCGGCTGTCTTATATCTCAATTTTGATATATTTTTTTAAATTTAGTTCAGAATGCTTTGGTTTTCTCTTTTGTTTCCCCTTTGAATCACAGGCTATTGAGAAGTATGTTATCTAGTTTCTTCATATTTGAGAATTTCTTAATTTTTTTGTTGATTTCTAATTTACTTCCAATTTTTTCAAAGAGCATACATTGTATAACTTGAATTCTTTAAAATCCTCCAGACCCATGGTTTGGAACATGATTTATCCTGACAAATATGCTATATACATTTTGGGAAAAATATGTATTCTTCTCTTGTTGGGTGGAATACTCTCTTTATATCAGGTCAAATTGTTGGATGCTCTTATTGCAGTCTTCTGTATCATTGCCGATTTTCTGTTATTTGTTTTATCAAGTGTTAAGAGAAGGCCATTGGAATCTACAAGTATTCTTGTGGATATGGCTATTTCTAATCTCAGTTATATCCATCCTTGTCTCATGTATTTTAACATTCTCTTATTGGATGCATAAATATTTAGTGTTGTTATGTCCTATTGATAAACTGACCCTTTAATCATTATGACATAAAGGTCTTTAACCACAGCAATAGATAGTCTTTACTGTGATTCTGTGTTGTCTGATGCTGATACAAGCACTTTAATTTTCTTTTGACTAGTTTTGGCACAATATGTCTCTTTATTTTTTTAAGTAAAAATTGCTATTCATTCATGATAGAAAATGTTAAGAAAAGCAGGAATAGAAAGAACTTCTTTAGCATTATAAAGTGTACTTACACAAACCTAGAGCAAATGTTGTATTCCATGGTGAAACTCTTAGAGCTTTCCTTTCATTTTCTTTTTTATGATGCTGGGAATCAAGTCCAGAGCTCATGTGTGTTAGGTGAGCACTTTCCCATTGTCACACCCCAGCTCTTTGTGTTTCTGTTGTTTTGTGTTTTGTTCTTGTCCCAGGCTGGACTCAAACTCACTCTGTAGCCAAGGATGACCCTGAACTCCTGGTTCTCCTGCCTCTGCCTCCTGAGTGCTGGAATTCCAGGGATGCACCATTATGTCTGCCCAAAAGCTTCCTTTTTAATGGAAAAAATACGACACAGAGTTTTACTACTCTCACTTCTATCGTGTCAATATCATCCTGGAGATTTGGCCAGAACAGAAAGGACTCTTCCTTCTCCTTCAAAAAATTATTAAAAATGGAAAAAAAGTGATAACTTAAAAGTGATATATCTGTATGTATGGAAAATTCAAAATGATTCCACAGATACATTTTTAAACTTAATAAGAGATTTTAAACAGGTTTGCTGGATAAAAAACAAATATAAAAAGTGTGAATATTTGTATCATCATATAAACATTTACTATAAAACTGTGATAAATCAGTATTATATTGGTGCAGTGATAATATCATAGAGCAACTATAATAGAATAGTAAGCCAAGCAATAGACTCTTGATACAATACAGAGGTGAGCCCCACAGAGCATTGCAGAAAAGACAGACTTTTCAAAAACTGTGCCAAGACAATTTGATATCCATATGGGAAAAAAGAAATTAGATTTCTGTCTCACATCATACAGCAGAATCAATTTCAGATGGATTAAAGACCTGATTGTGAAGTCAAAATTATATTGCTTTCTGGAATTTCAGTTCCAGAGCACGCTGGTGGAGATTCAGTTTCCCCTGCTCCTGCGCTCTTAAATATAACTAAATACTCAATAGTTGTTAAAGAGATATGATGAGAGGACTGTGAAATCTGGGAAAAAAGACAACCTAGATACAGACCTCAGGACTTGAGAAATGATGATATGAGAATGGACCGGTTCTTTTTTTTTTTTTTTAATCTCATATACTATTGCACAGGGCACTGGAGAGCCTTATCAGGAACAAGCACACACACAGATAACAACAAGAGAAAAAGGGGAGCCTTCTTTCTAGCCAATAGATTGGGGGAAAGGGACCAACAACTCAGACATTTGCTGTGCCCAGGGACCCTGGTAGTAAGATCACCTACTGTCAGTAGAGGCAATGGTAGTGAAGATTCAGTCATGTCAACCCCTGTTCTATGATCTTTTGATTGAAAAAAATGATCTGCTAGTGATGCTGTTGCTATCATCATCATCATCATCATCATCATCATCATCGAGTATTTCTTATTCTTCATCATAATCATCATTACCATCATCGTATTATCATCATCATCATCACCACCATTATCATCATCACCATCATCATATCATCATCATCATCACCACCATCATCATCATCATCACCATCACCATCATCATCACCATCATCATCAGCAGCAGCAGCAGTAGCAGCAGCAGCAAGAAAGCCCTAGGGAAGTGAATACTTCCCAGCTCTGTGGTTAGCTCCTAGATGTCTGTCCACAGGGTTCCAAGTCAATGTATCACAAAAACACTAGAGCATTAATGTTTCTACAGCACTGCTCACAACAGCAAGATTTGGAACCACCCTAGATGTCCAACAGCAGAGAACTGGATAAAGAAAACATGGTTCATATACACTATGGATTTCCTCATCCATAAAGAAGAAGTTATGGTATTTGTGTGAAAATGGGTGGAACTGGAGAGAATCATATGAAGTAAAGTAAGTTTCAGAAAGACAAATATCATTACCTTTTCATTTGTGCTTTCTATATTTTATAGATTTATGAAGTCATATATATATGAGTGGAAGTAGAAGCAGAGCTACCTAGGGGAACAAAGGAGATGAGGAGAAAGAGAAGGGATGGGAGAATGGGGTTGAAGATACAATGTCTGCTTACATAAGAACTTTAAAAAATTGTCAAATTCCAAAGAAAACACAACAAAATTAAAAAAAAAAAAGAAAACCCTAGACCCCACCTCCTAGCCCTTGCTCCATAAACCAGACTCAGATGGTTACCCATGGGCCACGAAGCCCTTGGTTATCCAAGTCCCAACTATGCTATTGAGGCACTGCCGGGCCATTCCACACAGCCATAGCAGAAACAATGAGGCTTCTTCCACTCTACACCAGGCCAAGTGTTTCTCCTCCACTCTTCACCAAAGCTCTACCAGAAGAGAAGCAGCCGCTGCAGAAGCAACACACTGCTGAGGGCTCCAGTGGGCACTGCACGAACTGCCTCCTAGCACTGAAGTCCAGAACAGGTCAAATAACACTGTGAGGCTCAGAAAACTCGAGCTGCATTAGAATTACAGCCACAGAGGCAGAGTGAAACTGACATGCCAACCTGCGAAGGGCAACTTCCTACTCAAGTAGATTTAGGTAGGACCACGAACTCTCCCTGTAACCAAAATGTCCAGGCTACAGTAAAAAGCATCCTCCTCCCTACTCAGACCCAGAAATTCGCAGCTGGAAAGAGAAAAAGATGCTGATGCTGAGAGAGACCAGATGCCGGAAATATCCGACTAGAATTTCCAAATATCTCTTATGAAATGCTCCAATAATCAATTACAAATTCTCTTGAAATAATGAAAAGATAGAAAGCCTCAGAGAAGAGACAGAAGTTGTAAAAAAAGAACCAAGCAGAAATTATAGAGCTCAAAAATACAATAACTTAAATAAAAAATAAACTTGCTGGATGAAATTAACAGTAGAGCGGGGATGGCATTGCCGAGGATCCATGAAGTTGAAGAGAAATCAATGGAATGTATTCAGTGTGAACAACAGAAGGAAAATGGGCTGCAAAAATGAATGGTTCCCGAATTTATAGAACAAATATCTGGCATTCACACTGGAGGCCCAGAATGGAGAACAGTGGAAAACTTTATAAATTAGTGAAAGACGGATCTATAGATCTGAAAACCAATGAACCACAAATAGGATAAACCCAAAGAAATCCACACCAAGAGACATAATTAAATGTCTGAAAACTAATGTAAAAGAGGGGGAAAAAACCCTAAAAACAGCTAGAGAGAAATAAAATATTCTCCATTTAAAAAAATTGAGTGACAGATTTTTTTTTAATCTGAAACCACATGCCTAAAATGAAAAACATTTTCCCCCAGTTCTGAAAAGAATGCAAGTGTCAATTTTGAATATTGAAAGACATGGAAATTAAAAAGAATTCCTTTAGATATTAAGGGAGAATAAAGCAACTGTCACATATGAAGGAAGTTCAAGAGTTTGCTGGCCGACGACCTATCTGTAAGGAAGAAAGGAGATGTCTGAGACACAAGAAAATAATAACAGACGGCTTGGGTCCTCAGGAAAAATGAATCTGATTGGTGAAAATGAAAGTGAACACAGTACACCAGACATCACCCATGATATTTTACAGTTGATTCAATCATGGAAGTTAGCATTACCTACTGTGGTACCCAGTGGACACAGGGAGCAAGTAGACTGTACTTTTAAAGCTGAGGAGGGCAAGAGATTTACATAGAATTGAGATTTCTCTTCTCTTGGTGAAGTAGGCACCAGGAGAGCCTGATATCTACTTATCTATCTCTCTGTCTGTTATTTGTCTATCCAAGCCATCCACTCACCCATCTCTATAGTAATACCTACAGCAACCATTATAAATTACCCACAGAGTACTGCTCCTAAACTACTTAAAATGTTCAACTAAGTCACACTAAGAAAGAGGAGGAAAAAGGGAGGAGAGGTAGAAACAGAGGGAACAGACAGAAACAAACAGTAAGATGACAGACTTAACCCTCAAAGCATCAATGATTGTGTTTGTTTTGTTTTGACTTAAAAGTCTTCCTTCCTTCCTTCCTTCCTTCCTTCCTTCCTTCCTTCCTTCCTTCCTTCCTTCTTTTCTGTGTTTCTCTATGTGTGTGCATGTAGGTGTAGGCACATGCATACCATGGCCCACATACCATACAAGGAGGTCAGAGTACAGCTTGCAATGGTCAGTTTTCTCCTTACACTCTCTCTGTAGGTTTCAGGGATGAAATTCAGGTCATCAGGTTTGGCTGCAGGTGCCTTTAGTTGCCAGCCCTGCCTTCAATTTTTAAAAATTATTTATTATTACTGTGTATGTGTACGGCGCATGAGCGTGTGTGTGTGAGTGTGTGTGTGTGTGTGTGTGTGTGTGTGCCCCCACGCGCACATGCATGTGTGCCACAGAGTGTGTGTGGAGGTCAGAGGACAACAGTCAGGAGTTGGTTCTCTCCTTCCACTGTGGGTTCCCAGGACTAAACTCAGGTCATCAAGCTTGGGTGGCAAGAGCTTTTGTTTAAACCTGCTGACCCATCTCCCTAACTCTGCCCTAATATTTGTTTTAAATAAAAGTAAATGTTCTAAATATGCCAATTGAAAAACAAACATTGGTAGTGTGAACTAGGCACCATGTTAATATGAGTTTGAGAACACATGAGCTTCAAAACAAAGCAAAACCCACAGCTTAACTAAATGCTGTCCATACAAATCTGCTTCAAAATGCCAACATTGGCAAGTTGAAAGCAAAAGAAACAGAGGTTATTGAAGCCGCACAGTGTGTTCTCCAGAAGCAAGGAAGTCAAAGTAGAAACCAATAACAGAAAGATGACAGCAAAATATTCAAGCACTAGGAAATTAAACAATGCACTTTTAAATAATCCACAGGTCAAAGAAGAAGTCTCGAGAAAAAACATAAATGCACTGAGTAGGATGAAGAAGAAAAATGGCACATAATCAGCATGGAGGTAGCATTTACCAAGTGTTAATGGGGGAAATTAAGCATTAAATCCTTACAAGAGGAAATTAAAAACACCTCAGAAACTAGAAGAGACAAGTGAAATAAAGCCAAGCTAGTAGAAGAAAAGAGACAACTAACACAGACATGGCCACTGCAGCATCATTCCCAATAGCCCAAAGCAAAACACTCAAGTGTCCTTTGATGGAAGAATGGATAAACACAACGTGATGTATACACATGCTTTTGTGTCTAAAATAGTATTCATATGCATGCTCTAACACGGAAGAAACTACAGTGTATTCAGAGAACTACCCTATGAGTCCATGTGCGTGAAGCACCCAGAGCCTTCAAATCCATGGTGACATAGAGTAGAATGGTTGTTTCCAGGGGCTGGAAGCAGGGATGGGGATGAGGGGAGGGATGGGAAGACAGAACCATTCTACTGATGGACCCATAGCAGTGTGTGTGTGTGCCTGTGCTCCACAGAATCAAACAGGCAAAATGGTTAAAATGGCAAAATTGTACATTATCTAAACAAAAATGAGAACATAAATAAATAAGATTACAAATAAAATAGTGATGGAGAAAAAAACAATGTAGAAAAAAAGCTAATTCCTCAAAACAATAAACACTATTGAAACTCCAGCAGAATTGACCAAGATAAGATCAAAACCACCAGTATTGGGGCTGAAATGGTGGCTCAGTTGTTAAGAGCATGTACTGCTCTTGTAGAGGCTCTGGGTTCAGTTCCTAGCACCTCCATGAGGCTGCTCACAACTACCTGTAACTCCAGTTCCATGGGATCCAATGTTCTCTGGCCTCCACTGATACATTCATGAGTGGTGGTGGTGCAGTGAAACCCACGCAGGCACATACACAAAAAGAAAAATAATAAATATATCTTTTAAAAACTCACCAGTATTGTGAATTGATAGTGAATATACTCAAGATCCCATATCCATTCAAATATCAAAGGGGCAGGCCTAGGGAGATGGTTCATTCATTGTATAAAGATCTGGGTTTGGATACTCAGCACCCACATAAAAGCTGTATGCAACAGTGGGCATGTTGTATGCATGTTTAGACCCCAGCATGGGGTAGAGCAGAGACAGAGCCCATTAGTCAACCAGCCTAGACAAATTAGCTTTGGAGTCAATGAGAGAACTTGTCTCAAAACATAAGGTCAAACTGATTGAAGAAGACATCCAGCATCCACCCCTGGCCTCTACATGCTCATGACCACACACAGATGTGCATACTCACACACTCATGTGTTCATGCATTGTACATACACCACACACACAAAGTAAATGAATATTTCAAGCAGCTTGACACTCAGAAAGTTAACAACTTGGAAGAAATAGACCGATTTCTCAAAAGTCAAAAATTATCAAAACTCTGCCAAGTTAAAAAAAAAACAGAAAAATTACTAACCTGAATGGGAAATAAGAAAAAAAATTGAACTAGTAATTTAAATACTGCTTAAAAAGAAATTTCCAGGTCCAGATGGTTTTATTGGAGAATTTTATGAATATTAAAAAAGATTAATACCAATGTTTCATAATATCTTCCCAAAACTAAAAGAGAAAGAACCATTTTTAACTCTATTTTATGAATGTAGTATTACTCTGACACCAAAGCCACACAAAAATAGCTCAAAAAAGTATACATTTTGTGATAGTTCCTCAAAACACTCTTGAACAAAGACTGCCCATAAAATTCTAACAAATCAAATCTGACAACATATAAAAAACACTTATTTTAGGTATAGAACCCTACTTGACACTTGAAAATCAATGTAACCTCACTGTCAACAGGCAAGGAAGAATAAAGCATATAACTGTATCAATTGATGTAAAATTTTCTTCTGCAAAATTCAACATCATTCAAAACACTTCTCAGTACACTCAGAATAGAAAGTTATGTCCTCAGTGACAGGGAACATCTATGAAGGGTATATCCTCAGTGACAGAGAACATCTATGTAAGGACCATCCTCAGTGACATAGGGAACATCTATGAAGGGCATATCCTCAGTGACAGGGAACACCTATGAAGGGTACCATCCTCAGTGACAGAGAACACCTATGTAAAGACCATCCTCAGTGACATAGGGAACATCTATGAAGGGCATATCCTCAGTGACAGGGAACATCTATGAAGGGTACCATCCTCAGTGATAGGGAACATCTATAAAGGGTACCATCCTCAGTGACATAGGGAACATCTATGAAGGGCATATCCTCAGTGACAGCGAACATCTATGAAGGGTACCATCCTCAGTGATAGGGAACATCTATGAAGGGCATATCCTCAGTGATAGGGAACATCTATGAAGGCACCATCCTCAGTGACATAGGGAACATCTATGAAAAATCTACACTTAACCTTGTAGCCATGATAAGCCAAAAGACTGAATCTATTTCTTGTCTCAAAACAAGGAAAAACTTCCACTCTTTCCTTGTTAGTTAACAACATCCTGAAAGTTCTATCTGTGAGAGAGAAAAGAGCTGAAATGAATTTAGGTCATAAAAGGAGCCATGCTTGTATATATATGAAAACTCCCAGGCAACCTAACAACACTAATAAGAAAGAAAAATGAAAACTCTCATAAAATTCCAAAATTAGTGGGTGTTTTTCAATGTCATAGGATATAAGCTCAACCAAAATAACTTCATTTCTTCCTACTGGCAATTAACAAGCAGAAACTACAACCCAAAAATTAAAAGCATCCACAATAGCTCCAAAGCAAGTGAGATAACTAGATCCAATTCTCACAGAATTTGTACACAATCTGAAAGATAAAAATGACAAAATGTTGATGAAAAATAATCTTAAAGATGTAAGTACTTCAAAAGACATACCATGTTCATGAACTAAATGATTCCATGTGGTAACAGCAGCAGCTTTCCTAACCTCATCTACAAGTTTAATATAATTCCTGTTAAAATCTAAGCAAGAAGATATAAACATAGATAAGCTTACTTAAAATTATTCATGGAAAGAGAAAGAGTTTTTTAGTAAAAGTAATTTTGAAGAAAACTAGAATGAAGTAGAAAATGATCACTCTTCCAGCATTAAGTGGTTTGATGGCTGGTGTTAACTGTCAAAATGAAAAAGACTAGAATCACCTTGGAGATGGGCCTCTGAGCATGCCTGTAGGATATTATCTTATGTTAACTGAGGTGGGAAGAACCTCCCACTGTGGGTGGTACTATTCCCTAGGCAGAGGATCCTGGAATGTATGAGAGTGGAGAGAGTGGGGAGGAGGAGGAATGGGGTAGGGAGGGAGGGAGGGAGAGAGAGAGAGAGAGAGAGAGAGAGAGAGAGAGAGAGAGAGAGAGAGAGAGTTCAGCACTAGCACGCATGCATTCATTGACTTTTTCTTCCAACTACAGATGTAATGAGACCAACTAGCTGCTTCAAACTCCTGATTTCTGTCAAGATGGACTGTGACTTGGAACTGTGAGCTAAAGTAACACCCTTTTCCTTTAGGTTGCCTTTGTCATGCACCACTATGACAGCCCTGAACTTCTTTCTGATGTTGAACTTCTGTACTTCTTCATAAGTTCTAGAAACAAGTCCTTTGTTAGGCAGATGAATTTCAAGTGTTTCCTTCCTATCTTTTTTATCTACTGAACAGAATTGTTGTTGTTGTTGTTTTACTCTTTGTGGGGCCTGCCAACCAGCTCCCAAATAAGTCACACATGGAGGCTTATTCTTAATTATAAATGTCTGGCCTTAGCTTGGCTTGTTTCTTGCCAGTTTTTCTTAACTTTAAATTATCCCATCTACCTTTTGCCTCTGGACTTTTTCCTTTTCTTACTTCTGTATAGCTTGCTTTCACTCTTACTCCATGGCTGGCTGTATGGCTGTCTCCTAGCATTCTCCTCTCCTTGTTCTCTTGCTCTTCTTTTCCTCCCAGATTTCTCCTTCTATTTATTCTCTCTGCCTGCCAGCTCTGCCTGTTCTTTCTCCTTCCTTGCTATTGGCCATTCAGCTCTTTATTAGAGTGTTTCACTTGTTCCACATCCTCTCCAGCATGAGCTGTCACTTGTGTTTTTGATCTTAGCCATTCTGACATGTGTAAGATGAAATCTCAGTTGTTTTGATTTGCATTTCCCTGATGGCTAAGGATGTTGAATACTTCTTTAAGTGTTTCTCTGCCACTTGAGAGTCTTATGTTGAGACTTCTCTGTTTAGAGCTGTACCCCATTTTTAATTGGATTATTTGTTTTTTCATGTCTAGTTTCTTGAGTTCTTTATATATTTTGGAAATCAGCCCTCTGTCAGATGTGGTGTTGGTGAATATCTTTTCCCAATCTATAGGCTGCTGTTTTGTCTTATTGATGGTGTTCTTTGCCTTACAGAAACTTTTCATGATGTCTCATTTATTAATTGTTGATCTTAGTGCCTGCACGATTGGTGGATATTAGCTATAAAGTAAAGGATACCCATGCTATGATACACAGAGAGGCTAGGTAACAAGGAGGGCTCACAGGGGAACAGTTGGATCTCTCTGGAAAAGGTAAATAAAAGATATTTCATGGGTGGACTGGAGGTGGTTGAGGATGGGAACGTAAGAGAGAGATTTGGGAGGGATGGAAGGGGAAAATACTGAAAAAGACAACTGAAAAGGAGAGGGGGCACTTCAGAGTGAGGCAGAAACCCAGTGGAAGAGAAACTCCCAGGATTCTACCAGAATGACTTCAGCAAAGACTCCCAGCACTAAGGGCCAGGTAGCCTGAATTGGTCATTTCATGTGACCAGGCAAGACTTCCAGTGGAGGGATTGGGATACCAACAGAGTGACACAACCTTTGACCTACAATCTGTCCTGCCTATGGAATGTGCTGGGGTTAAGCATTGTTCAGAGATTGTGGGAGTGACCAACCAATGACTGGTCTATCCTCAGACTCATGCCATGAGAGTGACCACCACTGATACTGCCTGGAGCACCAGGACCCACAGGCTGGATGACTCAGAGGTCTAGGGCAGACCCAAGTATAACTGGAGAAAAAATGTCAATGTAATGATGCCTAATGATATTCTGCTATACTCATAGATTGGTGCCTAGCTCAATTGTCATCAGAGAGGCTTCATCCAGCAGCTGATGGAAACAGATGCAGAGACCCACAGACAAACATTAGGCTGAACTCAGGGAATCCTGAGAAGGATTGTAGGAGCCAGAAGGTCAAGGACATCACAAGTAAACCCACAGAGTCAACTAACCTGGGTTCACAGAGACTGAACCAACAACCATGGAGTCTGCATGGGACTGACCTAGGCCTTCTGCATATATGTGACAGTTGTATAACTTGGTCTTCCTGTGAGACTCCTAACAATGGGAGCAGGGGCTTTTGTTGACCTTGATATGCCATACTTTGTTGATGCCTAGGGGAGGCCTGCCCTTTTGTGAATAGAAATGGAGGAGAGGATTGGGGGAGCAGAGGAGAGGTCAGGAGCAGGGACTTGGAGGAGAGGATGGAGGTGAAACTGTAGTCAGGATATAAAATAAATTAAATTAAAACATTAAAAAATGTATCCCTCTGGAAAGTTGACCATGCTCCAGTGCAAGACCACATTTCTTAGAATATATGGGTAGTGCAAATTGACAGATTTACAAACAAAACAGAAAGGAAACAAAGCTGGGTGGGTAGGGAAAACAGAATGGATTAGAGGAGTTTGGGAAGGAGGAAAAAATAAAAATAAGTCTCCCTATTAGAAAATGGATAAAAGAAATCAACAGAGATTTCACTGTAGGCCATATGGAGATAATAAAAGGCATTGATGCTTAGCATCCTTAGCCATCACAGAGATACAAAAGGAAAGTACAATGATGTAACACTAGACAGCTAACTTCCTTAGATTTCCATTGCTGTGATAAACACTGTTGCCAAAAACAACTTGAAGAAGAAAGAGTTTATTTTGACTTATAAATCCTGAGTCACAGTCCACTGAGGGAGGTCAAGGAAGGAAGCTGGAGTCAGGCACTGAGGCAGAGGCCATGGACCACTGACTGGCTTGCTCCCATGGCTTGCTCAGCCTGCTTCCTTGGACAACCCAGACCACCTGCCCTCACACATCAAGCATCAATGAAGCAAATGCCCCCCACAAACTTGCCGACAGACCAATCTGAAGGATACATCTTCTCAATTGAGGATCCCTCTGACCTTGGCTGTGTCAAGTTGACAAAAAACTAGCCAGCTCAATGGTTATCAGAATGGCTTTAAAAAAAAAAAGCAATAACATCAAATGCTGGCAAGGATGGGGAAGGATGGGCAATTTATGTATTGCTGGTGGGACTATAAATTCTACAGCCACTCTGGAAAGTATCTTCAAATTTCTTATATTAAAAAAAAGTACAATAGACTTCCTCACCTGAACCAACAAGTACGTGCTTATATACTCCTCTTAGAGGAATGAACTCTTTTTGATACTTAAGTTTATGTAAGAATATCCATAGCAGTTTTATTTGCATCAGCTTCAAAGTAGAAACGACTCCAATGTCCTCCAAGGGGTGGAAGATTAAATAAACTGTTGTCCATTCAGAGCAAGGTTTACTACTTAACAATAAAAAGAAGGAAGGGCAGCAATGAGGAAGTTATACACAGCTGAAAGTCACTGCTGGGAGAATGCAGGCCGCATACTTCCATTCATGCAGCCTTGATGAAATAATAGTAATTATGGAGAGAGTGAACAAATTAGCAATTGTCTACAGATAAAGCTTTGGAGGAGGAGGCAGCTTTAATGGGCAGCATGAAGGGGTCCTGGGATGCTGTTGCAAATATATTTGTAGTGGTAGCTTGGTGAAGTTCTAATATGTGACAAAGTTGCATAAGGTTAGTTAAAGGCACACGTGGATATGTGCCAATGCACATGTATGAGAACACATGTAGCTGGTGAAATCTGAGAGTGTTCTGTGGTTGTTGCATTGTCAATTTCTGATCCAATATTGTACCAAGTTAAACATAGTGTTTTCAGTGGGGTAGCCTGGGTAAAGGATAGAAGGCTACTTCTGTGTACTTTCCTTTTTGAGATAGGATCTCATGTAGCCCAGGATGACCTCCAACTTAGTATGTAGTTGACAATGTCTTTGAACTTCTAATCCTCCTGCCTCTGCCTCCTGCTGGAATTACGAGTATGTGCTGTCATACTTTCTTTCTGTAGTAGCAGGGATTGAACCTGGGGCTTTCTGCATGCTAGACAAGCACTTTAACAACTGAGCCATATTCCCAGCCCTTCCTTGTACATTTTTTAAAACATCTGTGATTCTAACATTGTCTTAAGTTTGAAGCATTTTTAAAGTATTGCTTTTAGACAATGAAGTATACTATTCTGACCTGAAGGTAGGAAAAAGACTTAATGAGATAAAGAAAAATACTAGAGGACATTCCTTCCATTTCCAGTTCTACTCAAACTTCCTATAAGACTTGTGATTTATCCTGAACCCTCATTTTGAAATTCTAGCATGGCTTCTCTAGCACGTAAATGTATTTATATCTCCCCCCTTCACTCTTCTCTTATTTCAGTGTTTATTAAGTAAAGAAGTACTACTGTGAACATATTCATAAGACCAGGGCTCTGAGGTGTGGGATATGGTAGTAATTTAAGTAAGATTTTTTTAAAATGAGTAAATATGTAACGTATAACAGGATAGCTGATGGTAAAAGTTAAGGGGAAAATAAGTCATAAAAGGAACAAAAGGATGTTGGGGAAGGGTGGAGTGCACAGTTTTAAACATGGTAGTGAGGGGAGTCACGACAAATCTGAGCAAAGGATTGAAGGAAGTCAGGAGTACCTCATGAGACCCTCTTGGGGAGCAGCGTTCAGAAAAGAGAGACAAACAAAAGGTAGACAACATGGTAGGTATCTGCTTGGCCTGTTCAGAGACAGGCAAGTAGCCAATGTAACTGAAATTAAGCAGAGGGGTTAGTAATAAAAAAGGGACAAGGGTGGCCATGGGGCGAGGTCTCCATGGTTCCTAAAGCCTTGAAAGCTGTTGTTACACACCACTGGTCTCAAAGTGTTGATCCCTGGCTCTCAGCAGCTGCGTACCTGGAAGGGGTAGGAAGTGCAAGCTGCCAGGCCCTGCCTCCAGGTGGCGTGGACCCACTAAGCTTGCAACATACTGCTTTAAATGATACAGGGACCATCTGAATGCATCTTTCCTTTCATGGAGGAAAGCTTTACCTCTTGGCCAACCAGAGCTGCACAGTGAGACCTGCTGAGGAGCAGTTGACGACTGCTGGGAGAGGGAGTTAGTTTTCTTTAAAGGCGTGTTCTCTTGGTAGATAGGCCATGCTCAAGAAAGACCACACATCTTGGTCATGATATCTTATCACAGCAATGGAAAAGCCACCCTGGCAATCCCCTCTATTCAGCTTATTCCGTGATGTTCTATAGGGAAATATCATGACATCTTTACCTAATGAGAATGTGCACTTACTTGGGTACCCACCTGCTGAGTTACCGAAGAAGTTTAAAATGTCCATTTTACCTCATGACCCATCAGCCTCTCATACCCAGGGCCAGGTACACCTATCTCCAAAGGCCATTTAAAAATATTATATTGGGCTGGGAAGATAGTTCAGTCAGCAAAGTGTATGCCTTACAGGCATTAGGATCTGGCTTTGATTGCCAGAGCCCATATGAAAAAGGTGGGTATGAGTGGTGTGCAACTGTAATCCCAGTGTCAGGGAGGCAGAAACAGGCAGCTCTCTGGGACTTATTGGCCAGGCAAGCCTAACCTACTTTTAAAGACAAGTCTATCTTTAAAAAAAGAAAAAAGAAAAAGAAAAAGAAAGCAAGGTGGGTGGCACCTGAGGAGTAGCAGCTGAAGTTGTCCTCTGACCTCCACACTCCATCCTGAACACGTTTGTGCACATCCACACTCCCCCCCCACACACACACGAAGCTTCACACATACAAGCATGCACAAAACCAAACACAAAATATTTTATCATCATTTATGACCCTCAGAACTGAAAGTCCCATCTAGAAAGACAGGTCTGTCACGTTGCAAAACGGTGATGTGTGCTTTTCTCAGCTTCCAGTGGGGCTGGGCTTTGTGGGATCAGAACAGCCAGTGAGTTGGTGAGCCTCTGGCTGGTTCATTTATTAACATTGACAGTGACAGGTGACGAGAATGAAATGTTTGTAAGAATCGCACGCATCTCCGTTTATTCGATTTGTTTGAAATTAATCTTAGAGTTTCTACAACATGGAATGCTAAACACATGTCACTTATTTTGAACTTAATCCAGCACATGGAAATGTTTATAAGAATTAGAACACTTCAGACTCAGTCACGGAGATAGACTATTGACACAATCTGCCTATGCCTTCTGAAACCTGTATTCGTCACGGACAAGGGGATGTTGCTCCTTTAAGGGTTCAATTGCTGAAATCATTATTGTTGTGTCTGAGAAGAATGAGATTGTTAATTGTGTTTACAATAAAATTGTGAATAAATAAATAAAGACCATTAATATTTTATCCTAAGTGTTAGGAGTTGTTAGGACAGCATCCATCACATTGGGTACCACACTGGTAGAATTTTATTGCCAAGTGCTATTGATTGTTAATGACTGCCTGGAGCTGTGGCAGAAGCATTCTGTGGCTGAGGATGGCTTCAGAGACACAAAGGGTCATGTTTGGCGGAAGCTGTCTACCACAGAGGTGGGGTTGGTGGGGGAGTCAGGGGGCTGCTAATGCCTGCCTCTTTTGTAGAAGCAAGAGAGCTTTATCGGGCTATCCAGCAACCATTCAAAATTTCCAAGCCCAGTGGTCTTGCTCAGCTCCCACCTGAGGTGCTTGCCTCTCTCTCCTGGGGACTTCTCTCAGAGCTCTGTTGCCTTCTGGTTGCTGTTCCACATAGCATAACTCTCTGATTTCTTTGTCCACAGCCTCATGCCCATGTCACATCCACGGTTCCCAGAGCACTTCCTTCTTCCAGGTCAGTCATGCTTCCTTGCCTCATGTGGAAATGGTGATAATTTCTGTCTCTGAACATTCGCTTACATCTGACACTCCAATTCAAACCACACGCTCCTCAGGCCTAGATCTTTGGTCTTTACCCCACTTTTAAGAGATTGTGTAGGTCTTTTCTAGGCTGCTGAGTCCTTCCTGGTTTCTTTGACATTTCTCCTCAAGACTAACCAATACTTGGTTTCCTTCAAACCTGGACTAGTCTCACGTGAAAAGAATCATATCACTTCCACTGGAAAACAAACAAACAAACAAAAAACCCAAGCCAGATGAAATGTAGAAAATTGAGTAGAAATGGAGAGTCTCACGGAGCTTGCTCTAGGCTGCATTTCTAGAAAGATTTGTAAAACCTCATAAACTAATTTCTGGGAGGCAGCAGAATCAGAAGGATGAGGAGTTGAGAAGAAAAAAAATACTTAGGATACTTTTAGGGATATGTCATTGTAGGCAAAGTCTATTCCCAGTGCCCTGCTTTTTTCTCCAGGACCACCTCACTTCTGCTGGATCACAGTTGAGGGAAAACATGGACATCTTGTACATCTTGGCATGCAAGAAGCCAGCAAGTAGATCCCAGAGAATACTGCACACCCTCCTGGCTCAAGGTCATGTCTGCCAGTTGAACACAGTAGATGCCCGAAAGGACACCCTGGTTCTCTCTTAAATCTTGCACAAATGGCCATGACTACCTAAACCTAAATCTTAACACACTGCCCAAAGAGCTTGAGAAAAGCAGGTTTTTCTCACGTTCCTAAGAATCTCTTGTGTGAGTGAGCACCATCTACCATGTCTATAGCACCTATCACATCTTGCTGTATCTCAGAATTGTGAGTTCATCCCTCCTAGTACCCTGGAGACCCATTGACAGTCTCTTCATCACCTGCTGCAGGGGTCTCTAACCCTGTGGTATGGCATGCAAGGCTCCCTCCAGTGTGGGCATGGCATGGGTGTGTGGACACTTGAAGCGGCTTCTTTGGGAGGGGCCAGTATTACTTTTCTCACTTGTCAACATTGCAGGTCCCTCATCTGTTTTATAACAGAATTAAATCTTTGGCTTTCTGGCAGTGAATGCCTTGGGTTTGGACCATCTGTTTGCTTTTATCTGAAGCTCCTCCTTTTGGGGCTTCTCTTGTCTCTGTCCCACCAAATTTTGGTGGCTTCTCCTCGGGGTGATGCTTTATCTTAGAAATAAGATTTAGTTGGTACATTTCAAAAGGTTTTAGGGTCCAGACTGATTCAGAATTTTCTATCATTACTGCCTCACTATCCCCTTGGACTCAGCCACAAACTGGACCCTACTGAATCCCTTCTCATTTTGTTGTTCAAATTTCTAAAGGTCTTATTAATAAAAAACCCAGTACCAATTATTGGGGTAAAAGCTGAAAGATCAGAGAGACAAAGGAACAAGCCACAGTCACAACATCTTAACTCACCAACTCCTCAGCCTGAAAAAGCTTCCAGGTGAAAGAGATGCCTCTTCTGAAAAGCCTTTAGTTCCTGTCTCCTCACACCATATATATCTTTCTCTGCCCAGCCATTACTTCCTGGGATTAAAGACATGTGTGCTTCCCAGTACTCGGATTAAAAGTGTGCCACCACTGCCTGGCTCTGTTTTCTCTCCTGGACTGAGTCAATCTCATATAGTCCAGGGTGGCTTTGAACTCACAGAGATCCAGATGGATCTCTGCCTCCCAAGTGCTAGAATTAAAGGTGTGTGCCACCACTGCCTGGCCTCTATGTTTAATCTAGTGACTTGTTCTGTTTTCTGATCTTTGGGCAAATTTAATTAGGGTACACAATATATCATCACATTTCCCTTTTTTGTCTAAAATAATAAAGAGGGTTATAACTAATATAAGAAAAACTATATACAATAAGTATATACAATATACACAGTCAAGAATTAAATTAACAGGGCTGGAGAGATGGCTCAGAGGTTGGGAGCACTGGCTGTTCTTCCAGAGGTTCTGAGTTCAATTCCCAGCAACCACATGGTGACTCACAGCCATCTATAATGAAATCTGGTGCCCTCTCAGGCATAACACTGTATACATAATAAATAAATTAAAAAAAAAGAATTAAATCAACAGTGTCCACTCCATAAACATTTGACAAATTCAGAGAAAATACTCCATTATCTATCCTATTTTGGTGAGTTCAACATGTACCTAATTCACTTTCTATCCTAATTTGTATTACCAATCAAATACTATCTTTTGATGTCTTTCAAACTTATATACTTTAGGCTTTTTTAGTGAGTTTCTTTTCTGAATTTGTTAACAAGGAAAACTATAACTATAACTATCTAGTCTTCAACTCCCTCAGAGACCCAAGAAGGAAATAATATTACCAAAGTAAGCAGGAAGTGCAAGCAAGTGACTTTAAAAAATGTGAGAAATGAGAGAAACAGCTGGCTGCCTTGATGGTCACCCAAGGTTCCTCTGCAATGTTGGGTCATCCATCTTTGGTCTATAGGTCTAGCATATCTGACAGATTTATCTGTAAAGCAGGATTTTCTGAAGGGCTGTCCTACTTTGTCTTGGCAAAGTTCTGCAATCCTTTATTTTGTGTCCCGTTTGTCCCATTTGGACAGCATACGAAGTGAAGGTAAGGGTACTTTCTTGCCCAGTGGCTAACTTTTGCCACAAAGAAAGTAAACTCCATATGGAGTTTCTCCAATGCCCATCATCTTCTCTAATGTAGATTGGTGCTGCCAGGAACAGATATGTCTCATTGTCATAAAAAAGTAAGAATCTACGTTATTAAAAAATCTTAAATGCCATATCCTGTAGATCTCTGAAGTGCTTGAAGATGTCTTGTCTATCTAAAATATATCTGTTTGACCTTGAAAACATACCTAATATGACTACAAGTTCGATTGTAGTAGCTAACTACTAACTTTCATTTCTTTATATCCTAATTAGTTGGTAATAATAACTTTTAAGGACTAGCAATTTTCATTACATTGTTAAATGAATTGTATAGGTACAATACCTTGAACAAGAGTAGAAATATATGTACAATATGTTACAACAAAATTAATCTTAAATTTGTATCAATATGTAAAATTTGTATACAATATACAAAAATCCATTCCAATATAAAATATTTAAAACAGTTGCTTTTTAAAAGTAGATTCAATAATCTACCTTTTTATCTTATCATATCTATATTCTCCCTTTTTTCTTTTCAGAGTAGATTCAATAATCTACCCTTTATTCTATCATTTCTATATCTTTTTTTCAGAGTAGATTCAATAATCTACCTCTTATCTATATTCTCTTTTTTTCATTTAGAAAGAGATTGGCTATGATCAATAACAATTTTTAACCAACCACTAAACAAAAACAAATATCCATAATCCATTTTTTGGGAATGTGAGTATAGTTTTCTAGGCTACTTCCTGCTGATGGGGGATGCTGGTAGTCTTTTGGGGATACAAAGAAAATTTAAGATTATGGTCAAGTCCTGATTGGAGTAGTCTGTGAGGCTGTATCATCTCAGCTAGCTATCTTGATATTATCCTGAGCAGTTTGTAGTCCAAAGCTGATCTTTGGGTGGTATTTGTCAGTTTACTGATGTTATCATTGTCCTGATGGAATCGTCATTGTGGGGTCCCATCATCTTTTTGGAGACTTCAGAGTCAGTGTTAGGTATGGTCATGGTTCACTGCAGAAAACTGATAGAGACTCAAACCCAAAATCATGTACAGGAAACTAGATGAAGCTTTTTTTCTAGAATTAGTTAGTACTCTATATGACCATTAATATCATGACAAAAGTTTAAAATATTTTTTGATGTAAAATTCATACCTTAAGAAATGTTTTAAAGAGTCAAAATAAAACCAAAGGATCATGAGATTAATAGCAATAGAATAGTCCCTTAATTTTGGTTTTTCTTCTGTCTCATATCAGCTGGTTCTTCTAACATGATACAGAGATTCTGCATTTTCTTCTAGCAAGCATGCTTGGGTTTAGAGAAGGAGAGAGTCACACTCCAACTCCAAAGCCAGTTTTACCTTTTAATTGAACTGGGACTACATTAAAAACCATTTGTATTATTTGTCTGTAGAGAACAGCAGAAACAAATATTTAGGAAGGCGTATGAAATTTTATCCTGTTAGATATGTGATATATCAATAGGCCAATTTACTCTTTATCTTGGAACATTTTTTCTGGATGATTTGCCCATTTTCTCCAGATGTCTCATTTGTCCAGTGTTCTTCAGATTTCTTAGCCTTCATTCTCCTGAAAGACAAAAGCAAAACCCTTCTCCAACTCTAACTTTGAGGAGGTTCCCTTTTGGCAAGTTATATCTGATCAAATGAAAATCATTTGTTAATGGTATAGGTTAGTTTAAATTGAATGGTCATAGTGGTCAATGAATCATCTCTTCTAATTAAGAGATCTCTCTTGTTCAGATTAAACCTTTATCAATTATGATAGTATCCATAGCTCTTCTTCTTCTGTGGAAACAAAAGCAAAACCTCATCTCCAATGTAACACATATGCTGGTTTTCATTCTGAGGTCAGCACATCTTTAAAGTATATAGGCTGATTTGATTCTGTAGTTTGTTTTTTTTTTATTATCCAATGTCTCTCCACTGCTGTTGCTCCTTTCTCATTAGCATGGAGAAATTTCAAAGTTACTAAAGCATTATGTAATCTACTTCTAGGGGTTTTGTTACCCCTTTCTGTTTATTTACCATATCCTTTAGAGTTCAATTTGATCTTTCTATGACTTCTTGACCTGTAGGATTGTGTGGTATACCTGCAATATACTTTATATTGTAATAAGCAAAAAACTGTTTCATTTTACCAGATACATGTTGGAGCATTGTCAGTCTCAATTTGTACAGGTATACCCATGATAGCCATAACTTCTAGCAAATATGTGATTACAGAATCAGCCTTTTCAGAACTCAGAGCAGTTGCGCATTGAAATCCTGAATAAGTATCAATGGTTGTGGTGTACATATTTCAATTTTCCAAATTCTACAAAATGAAACACATCCATCTGCAAGATTGTATTCCTCTGAGTACCCTTTGACTTACATCCTGCTGGTACTGGAGTTTGATTGTATAAAGAACAAGTAGGACATTTTCTTGGCTCATTGCCAGGTTATGAAAATTTTTTTTTTTCGAGAAAGGGTTTCTCTATGTAGCTTTGCGCCTCTCCTGGAACTCACTTGGTAGCCCAGGCTGGCCTCGAACTCACAGAGATTCGCCTGGCTCTGCCTCCCGAGTGCTGGGATTAAAGGCGTGCGCCACCACCGCCCGGCGGAAAATTCTTTTTTAAACCTTATAGAAGGCCTTTAGCTTCTCAGTTGTTAAAGACCATTGCTGAATCCATACATTCTTGTCTGTTAACTGCCCTGGGAAGGAGTTTCTTCCATGATGACAGGAAAGGACTGAACTGAATTTGACATGGGGGCCTGCAAGAGGCCTCTCAGGGAGTTTTCCAATGGCAAAGACAAAAGATTACCTTGTCTGTCCCTTGTTGATTTATATTCATTAGTTCAATGTCTGCCTTTGCCACACCTTCTGTATAATCCATAAGGGAGGGGCGTTTTGTTGGAATTATTCCTTGAGAAAGCATTATTCCTAGGAATGTCCTGTTTACAGTCACTTTTTGGATGACCTTATTCACTACAATTAAAACACTTGACATTACTGTTTTTCTTCCAATCTCTGGAAATCACCTCTACTATCCAAGCATCATCATAGTCATGAGATTCAATAATAATTGTATCTCAGATCTATTCCTCCAAAGGTGCCAGTTTTGCTTTTAATAGCCAAATTATCCTTTTGTATTGTGCATTAGCATTTTCAAATGCTAGAGATTCAATTATTATCTGTCTAGCTTCTGAATTTGGTATCATTCTATTTACTGCTGAAGTCAATCTTTGTAAGAAGTCAGTGAAGGTTTCTTTGGAACCCTGTATAACTTTAGTAAATGACTCAATTTTCTTTCCTACTTCTTCAATTCTGTCCCAAGCATTCAAGGCTGCCATGCAGCATAAAGCTAGAGTGTGATCATCATATAAAGATTGTCTTTGTATGTCAGCATAATTGCCTTCTCCAAGAAGTTGATCTTGGGAAATTTCCATACCTCTAGCTCTACTTCATTGTTCAGCGGTCTTAGCCTCATCTTTCCATGAGGTCCTCCACTCTAACTGGGGACTAGCCTCTAAGACTACTATAACCAAATTTCTCCAGTCTTGAGGGATAATTCTATTACAAGTTGACTATGAGTTTAACATTTGCTTCATGAAAGATGAGTGGATGCCATATGATACTATTGTTTCTTTGAATCTCCTCAAATCTAGCATTTGCACAGGAGTCCAGTCAGCTCTTACACAGCTTTGAGGATATCTATCATTGGGTAGTTCCTGTAAGGTTACTGGGATAGATTAAGGTTGGCTGTTTGAAAGCCTTAGGCTATTTCTCTGTAACCTTATAATGCAATACTGAGATTGGTACACCTTTAAATTCTTCCTTCTGGGTCTGAATATCTTAATGATCTGTTTTAACAGGTTTTTCTAAAACTTTTATCTTGGCACTCATTATTAACCAAGTTTTTTAATGATAAAACAGAAATGATCAAACAAATAATATTTATAATTGACATTATGTAAATCCCATCAACATTAATTATCCTCTCATTTAATTGTTCCATTTTCATACTGTCAATCATTATTGTAGTATCAAACAGAGACCAAACTCTCACCGTTGTAAAAATGTTTCCCATTTTTTTAATGTGGGGAAAAATTGTCTTTGAAATAATTCCTCCCTTTAAAAAATCCCAATTGACTCACCAAATCTGCTGACAGTGATGATTCAGATGACAGTGTGGCAGCAGCTTGAGGAGGGGGCCCAAGGAAAGCCAAAAGGAGGAAACTAAAGAGCCAGCTGTCTGCACAGGGGAATGTGCAAAAGTGGCTAATTCCAGCATGTTTGGAGCCTGAATCTGGAGAGTCTGCTGCAGAGAGGCTGTAACAAAACTTAGCCTGTAGGGTAGGGAGTATGTGGAGATTCCGGCCACATGCAGCTCAAACCTGAGCCAGGGACTGCAAGGCCACAGGCAAGAAGTAGCTTTTTTATGAATTTGTGCCCCACAAGTTGGATGCCAGATGTAACATAGATTGCTAAATGTTCTTTTAATAAAAAATCCAGAGCCAGATATTAGGGTAAATGCTGAAATATCAGAGAGACAAAGGAACAAGCCATTACCACATCTTAACTCTAGGACTCCTCAGCCTGAAAAAGCCCCTAGCTGAAAGGGACGCTTCTGCCAAGAAACCTTTAGTTCCCATCTCCTCGCTCCTTACATTTGAATCCATTCCCATTCTTATATTGGGCTTCTACATTCCTATTGGCATTTTTGGGGCTCCCATATTCTTGGGGACCTTCATTCCCGTACAGATAGTGGTTTGTGCGTCCATATTTGGGTATTTACTAAGATCGCAGGGCTTCTACTTTCGTTGTTTTTCATGCAGCCTTGGTTCTGCCTTACCATTTGGAAAGTTTCATAAAGTGGAAGTTGAGGGCAAAACAAAGCCTTTCAATTTTTGTCACTGTCTTATGTGTAAAAACCATATGAATAGGACTAGGGAGATGGATCATTGGGTAGAGGGCTTGCCTTTCAAGTATGAAGAACTGAGCTTGGTCCCAAGAACCCACATAAAAAGCCTGCTGTGATGGTGCACATTTGTAATCTCAACAGTCTGGAGAGACAGGAAGATCCCTGAGCTCCTTGGCCAGCCTAATGAAAGGGTGAGACTTAGGCCAGTGAGAGACCTTGATTGGTATAACAAGATTGGTAGTGCCTAAAGAATGACAGTTGAGACAATCAACTGGCTTTGATATGCTCCAGTGTATGGCTGGGCTCGTACACATACATGCGCACACACACCCTTGCACACACCTGTTACATATGCACACACCATACACATCACATATATACACACACACAAAAAAAAATCTTATGAGTAAATAAAAACTCACTATGATTTAGAAGTTAACCCTAGTCTTGTTAGGAAAAAGAATGTTGTTACAGTCTTAATGTCAGAATAGGTCCCCTCCAACAACCAGCCAGCACCCTCACTACACTGGCATTTTTGACTGTGCCTTACTCCTCCTGAGATCTCTAAATTGGACAAAACACAGCTTCTCTCCACCCACTACCCTATTCCTGGGGAAATAAATGCCATCCTAGTTCTGTGGGGGTGGAAAAATGGAATCTCCAGGTTGCAATGTGCAGGATCCTTTCTGGACAGTGGCATCAATGATGCAAATGAGCTCTAACCATCCTTCATCTTGCATTACTCATTCAAGCCTTAAGGTCTGAAGAGAGGTAAGTCAGCCAAGTCTAAGCCTATTCCTGTGAGTTGTTCACTTGGAAACAAGATGGAAGTAGCATTTTGGTACTGGTAGTGCAGCAAGTAATACCAGTAAATATGATGGGCACTTCTGCAATAATTGAAAGAGGAATTCAGTGTTGGAAAGGGATAAGGGAAAGGCAGAGTTTCATTGCAATGGATACTTTTGCTTGGCCCAAATCCAGGTCTAATCTCTTAAGTACAAATCTTAAAAACTAGAAAGGAAGGAAGAAAAGAAGGAAGGAATGAGAAAAGGGAAGGATAGGAGGTTTTAGCCAATGCATCTGTCATTCACAGACCCATAACCGCACCCACTCTGTCCCCAGAGAGAGAGACAGCCTGAGATCTTGCTATTCTTAACTTCCCCTGAGGACTTCTGGCAATGGTGTTTTACTGTTACCCACAATCTACGTTGGAAGTTAGGTAGCACCCAAGTGCATCATATAAAATCATAATGAAAATGAAAAGAAGACAGAAGAGAAATTCATGACTCCACTAGGAGAGAAATACAGAGAGATCATAGCCACCCCCCACAGTTGACAAGGCACTGTGGTTGACTTTTATAACTTCTTATGTTGTTGCTTGTTTTATGTTTCTTTTGACTTTATGTAGCATATTAACTAGTTGGGGTTCTTTCCTAGGTTAGGGGTACCCACCGCCCCAGTTTCATATCTGAGGGGTAAGGGAACTAGGCTGTTGATGATTCTGCCTAAGTATTCATGAACATTAACCTCTGTGAATGATGTAATGAGTGGGGTTTTTGGAGATTCTTTGAATTTATTCCCTTCTCTTCTCTCCTTCCACAGCAGCAATCCTATGCCCCATCTAACATACTACAAAGTCACTTTTGGGCATCTTCTTCCAGTGGTATGAGAAGCTCCAGATATCCAGAAGGCCATACTTCCAATGCAGTCGAATGATTGTGTTTCCTCATAAAGATGAACCTCTGCTGACAGGTAGGAGAGAACAGTGGTTATGGGCATGAGCACTGAACTTGAACTGATTGGTAGGAATTACCACTTCTCCAAGCTTAGTAAAAGGTAGTCAATGAATTGCTCTTTTTTTTAAACTGTATTTGCTGTTATAGTAACTAAATTAATTATTACATGTAAATCATGTACCACACCAGACACCCAAGTGTTTGTTAAATATTAGCTGTTAAAACCAAGTGATAAATAACTAGAATGCAGTGACAAGGACAGAAGAAAAAACATCATCAGGAGATTCACCAATTATAGCTGTGGGCCTTGAATGGCCCCCACTACTCCACATATGTGCACACACTCCCACATACCACTTTCATGCCTTAACTTCTGAGCCTGAGAATTTTGTCAGTGAAAGAAACAACATCCTTTATTTGTTGCTTACTCGAAGCATACACTACACCCTACATAATACACTCTAATCTCACAAGATTTATCCCACAACAGCACTGACTTTTACAAAGGTCATAGCCTTGTTCCGTAAGTTCATTAAGAATGATGGGTACATGATGAGACCAGTGAATCCTGTGGGTATTGGTCCACTCATTGTCTTATTTTCTGCAAAACGAGTTATTTAACAGGAGATAATGTGTGTGTTTTCAGGAAAGTGCCAAAGGCATCTGTTTAGACCATGGATGACAAGTGACAAAATGATGTTAGAAAAGGAGAAAAATCCTAATCCAGAGTATGGTTTTGCCTAATGGTTAGAGAGTAGGAGAGGGCACCATTGCTCCTGTGTAGAAGGGTCCCATGTAATCAACCTTCCACCAGAGGCCAGGAGATCACTGTAGAAAGCAGAACTATGTCAGAGAGCAGGGCTGTTAGCCACCATTTCTGTAGCTTGATGAAGGGGAGATAGTCTCCATTACTTGACTCCTGTGTTCCACTTCTAACCTACTAATATGTTTTCACTTATTCACAACAGACACTATACTCCAAAGAATGGGATTCCAGATTCCACTACCAACTTAGCTTTGTTCATGGGAACTTTGAGTAATGTCATGGTTTTTAATTGCTTACACATACACACACACACACACACACACACACACACACACACAAATTTGATGTCTTAAAAGAACACAAATTGATTATCTCACATTTCTGAACAGTAGAAACTTGACCCAGGTATTATCTGACATGGCTGAGTTTCTTTCCAGAGGCTCTGGTGATACATTTTTTTTTTTGTTTTGTTTCTTTTTGTTGCTGTTGTTTTGCTTTGTCAAGGTGTTGACAGAAATTGGGTCTTTGAAGGTGGTTGTGCAGAGGTCTTGGCTTCTGTACTAGGTGTCCTCTGGTGGCTCAAGGTCCCCTCCTCTATTTTCAAAACCAGCAGTTGCAGGCTTCATTGTTCTCACATTTGGAATCCTCCTGCCCAACCCCACCCCATGCCAAGTAAGAATGTTCACTTTTTAGGAATTGTGTGTTCATGTCAGGCTTGTCAGGGTAATCTTCTTGTCTCAAGAGCCATCCACTTCACAGCATGTATAAAGTAGCTTTTGACAAGTAAGGTAACATTCACAGGTCTAGGATTAGCATTGGAATAAGTATGGACATAACAAGGCTGTGGGTTTGTGGGTACACTCAAGGCAAAGAGAGTGATACGGTGTTTCCTGGTTTCTCAGTGGTGAACAGAGTCCTTCATGATGTCCAATCGATCCCGGCAGGTTGCCATCTACTTGTGAGGAGGAGGAATTACACTCAGTAAAGCAGGTTGGCCCCTGGTTAGTGAACAAGAAATTCCAGACACACTTGGTGGCAGGAATGGTACTTTGTCTACCTGGTGGTGGCCTGCAGTGCAGTATGTCTGGATTCCTGTTTGTAGTTCACCAGTCACTGGCCAACTCACTGCACTGGGTATATCTCTGGAAGCTTGTTATTCTGTGTGTCACCAGTGAGCCCTGTGAACATTGGAGAAGACTGATTTATACCTTCAGATTCTCTGACGTAGGAAAGGTTCACTCACACAGACTTCAGAATCTGCTCCTTCCAACTCCCTCACCATTTGGCTCAACCATTAGTACAGATCTTTAACTCATTTCACCATGCTTTCTGGCATAGGGGGCAGAAAGAGATACTGGTTAAAGGAGAGTTAAGCCATCTCCCAAAAAGCTATAAAGGTGTCCCATCAAGTGAGTGAAAGAAAACTGTTTCTAGTGTTCCTCTAGTTGTTTGAAATTGATAGGAGTGTGTGTGTGTGTGTGTGTGTGTGTGTGTGTGTGTGTGTGTGTGTGTGTGTGTGTAGCATCTGTCAGGTTAAGAACTCTATCCTCAACAGCAAGGCTCTACTGATTTGTTCTAATGACGAGGCTAGAGAAGGAAACACCCGCCAATGGAGTCATACTCAGGTCTTACCAACCCACTACCATCTCTCAGGCCTCATCCCTCTGTGTCAGTGGTTAAAGCAAAGAACAAAACAGCCCTAGATCGGGCATTGCCACTCCTGCGTTCTCCCAGGTATTTGATGGCAGCATCAAGTTCCATGATTCTCTTAGTCTGTAGTTGCTATTTTATTATTATAATGGAATCATGATACATAACATCTTCCTGTCATCTTTTCTCACCATGCTCTTCCCACTTCCATTGAAGGATTTCATGGGAATATTTATTCCATTAATTAAGACACTGGTCTAGAGCCATTAAGTGATATACATGAAAACTCTGTTTATCCCATTCCGGGCATCAACCTATATTCAAGTATTCTATCACTCTGGTGGTCTGAGTATCCCAGCATTAGTATCACTTTAGACCTGATGTTGAATGTGTATTTTTATTCAGTCATTGGCCTTTGTCAGAGGATAAACACCAGCAGTATCTTAGACTCTTTTTTGAAGAAAAAAAGTTCTTCCACATTTTCATACATAACATGTAGTGTATTTTGATCTTATTTCTTCCATCCCCATCTGGCCAAACCCCTTATCCTTAACACACATCCCCACCTTATGTCTTACTTTCACATATTTTTTTGGTGGCACTGCATTTAATTAGGGTTGCTTGCACAGCATGGATGGAGGGGGAGAGTTGCTTACTCAAGCAAGAACAAATTATCAGTGACTATAACACTCAAGAATATATGACTCCTGTTCCCCCAGTGACTATCAACCAAGGGGAGGGTGGGTTATGAATCCCTCCTTCATTTTCATTCAAAATGGAATGTCAATGGACCCAACCTTGTTCAAATAGTCACTGCTGGTGGTGGTGAGTTCATGGGTGCACTAGCCATGTGACATCCAGAAAACAGATTTTTCATTTCTTGCCATCCTCCAGCTCTGACATGCTCTCTGTGTCCTCTTCCATGATGTTCTCTGAGCCTTGAAGGGAGTGATGCAAGTATCCTTCTAGGTCTTAGCACTCAACAGTCTTGTTTTCAGCATGTGGAGCAGCTGTGAGTCTGCATTAACTGTTAGCCAACACAAAGGAGCTTTTCTGACCAAGACCAAGAGCAACACAAATCTATGGATATAAACACAAACATTTAGAAGGCAGTTTGACACTGTGTTCATTCAGCAAAGTGACCTTAGTAGTCCACTCTCTCCTGATGACCTATGGCGGTAACTTAGAGTCTAAGTGGGTACTTGAGTACTTTATGTGGACTTTCTTCCAGGGTATGTATCTTCTCTTCATTAAGTTTCTGGTTTCTGAACTTGGGTTCAGAAATTGAGTGAGGTGCTATGACCACTAGAACCTGGTGGCATAGCAGTCAGATCTCTGCTCATTTGCTTATGTATGTCAAGTGAGATGTTCCAGGCATTGCAGGAAAAGCTGATGTTCCAGGCATTGCAGGAAAAGCTGTGTTTATAAGTGTCCCACTTGGTCCACAATTTACTTGGGCCCCCTATAATTAAATGGTGCCAGATGACTAGCTCTGCTCATTGAGATATGGGAAGAAATAATGTGTCATTTCTGGAATGAAGCCTCCGTCTCCAAGTCACCACATCATCAATGCCCCTAGAGAGTCACTCAATCTAGGACAGACTATGTGAATGAGAAATAAACTTTTAAGTGAGAAGTTTTTGAGATGGGAATCATTTTATTAGCACAATATAAAGCAGACTATCCTGCCTAACTCAGTGAATAACACATCCTTATAAGCAAGGAAATCCAGGAGCCATTAACCACCAACAATGATGTCATGGATTAGACCATCTATCTGCCACCATCAGACCTTCTTCCATAATGTAGCCAAGCCTGACCTGCCTCTTGTAGTTTATTCATCCTAGAATCCTTCTAACCTATGACATCATTGTTCATAGTTGATGGTTCCTGGGGTCCCTTGACTGTAAAGATGGGTTATTCACTGAATTAATCAGGATGGGCTATCTTATGTTGTGCTAATAAAATGATTCTCAAGTCTCAGAGCCTTCTCACTTAAAGGGAGCTTGCTCATACTTTTTAAAGTGGCAAAATCCAGCTGCAGTACATTATAGCTACCAGTCTAGACCACACTGGGCATTCATCAAAGTATTTTTCAAAGATGCTTCCACCTCCTACACCAACCACTGTCTAAAGGGTTTCCTGAAAGGATATTTTTGTGGCCTTTCTTTAGGGTCTTATGTAGTAAGTTAATATATATATTACATATTAATATATGGGTATATATATATGTATGTATATTAGAAAAACTTGTTTGTACTGGCTAACAGTTAATGCAGACTCACAGCTGCTCCACATGCTGAAAACAAGACTGTTGAGTGCTAAGACCTAGAAGGATATTTACATCACTCCCTTCAAGGCTCAGGGAACATCATGGAAGAGGACACAGAGAGCATGTCAGAGCTGGAGGATGGCAGAAAATGAAAAATCTGTTTTCTGGATGTGACATGGCCAGTGCACCCATGAACTCACCACCACCAGCAGTGACTATTTGAACAAGGTTGGGTCCATTGACATTCCATTCTGAATGAAAACGAAGGAGGGACTCATAACCCACCCTCCCCTTGGTTGATAGTCACTGGGGGAACAGGAGTCATGTATTCTTGAGTGGTATAGTCACTGATAATTTGTTCTTGCTTGACTAAGCAACCCCCCCCCCCTCCATCCATGCTGTGCAAGCAACTCTAATTAAATGCAGTGGGCCACCAAAAAAAAAAAATGTGAAAGTAAGACACAAGATGGAGATGTGTGTGAAGGATAAGGGATTTGGCCAGATGGGAATGGGAGAAATAAGATCAAAGTACATGCACCCACGCACGCATGCACGCATGCGCGCACACACACACACACACACACACACACACACGCACGCACACACACACGCACACACACACGCACACGCACACGCACATACACCATCTCCAATTAAAATTCCTGTATCTTCATTATACTGAAATGTTTCTGATATTATAGTTTTGTTTAGTGATGGTCAGCATTGAACACAAACATACATTAAGTATATGTAGAAGCTTCTGTAGCAATAAGAACCCCCAAACTGGGACTTCTGACAATTTTACCCACACTGATAAATTCAGTCCAACCTACAGTTATGTTTTGTCCAACTGGTATGGGCCCTTCTAAGTTATTTCTCACACATATTCCAGGGACTTAATATATTATATATAGTTACAAGTCTTGCAAATATTTTGAGACAAAGTACCCTTTCTCTTGGTTTGACTTCTTGTCTATTTCTTGGAGTGTAATGGGATCTAATTTAATCACAGGTTTAGGGAAAAGAAGGGACAGGAACATCAGTGGAGAGGGTAGATTGGCCAGGAAATTGAGTGTCCCTTTAGACCCTGAGGCAGGAAGGTTATTTCTAAGAGTGGAAGTGGGTCAATGAAGGGCAGAGATTCTAGCCACCAAGGTGCCTGGAACCCCTGCCCTGTGGCTAATCCAGACTTTCATGTTCTTTTCATTCCTGAATGGAAGCCCACTGAAAAGACATTGCACATTGATTATTTTGACAGATGTCATGATTTGGCAATCTGCAGGAGAAAAGAATCTGGTAAATTTTGTTCTCACTTGTTTCAAGCCTAAAGATGAGTGATTATTTCATAGAGTTCATAGAAAATCTGAGAATTAAAAATTTTAGTTTATCAGTTTTCTTTCAAAAATCCTCCATTCTAAGCTAAGCTGCCTTAATCTGTCCATCTGGAGGTACCAGCAGCAAATCTCCAAGTTTTGTCTAAATGGACACTTTATCCCAATGGACAGAGGTAACAATTTGATCAACCAATTCATTACTGCTTTCTACAAAATATAAATCAATCTTAGACTAATAATGGAGTGTTTGTTGATTTCTACCTTGTCAAAGCTAGCTAATGTCAGGTTTCCCATAATTCACCAGAATTCTTTTCATTTTTTATGCTTACTTTATGCCATGAATGTCAATGAATGGCAAATATCTCCCTCTCCTCTCCTCTCCTCTCCTCTCCTCTCCTCTCCTCTCCTCTCCTCATTCTCCTTCCTCTTTCTCTTGTCTCTCTGTCTCTCTCCCCACCCCATCTCTATAGTTAAATGACCCCATGAGAATGAAACCATTATCTTCCATATTTGAAAACAAGGAATTGATGTACACAGAAGCTAGCTCATACTTCTTCAAGCAGCAAAGCTGGAGATTCCAGCCCTGGCAATCTGGCTCCTGAGCCCATGTTTTCAACCACTGTGTTCTAAAGTCTCCCGATTTGAAAGCTAATCCCAATCAGTTGGTGTGTTTTTGTTTGTTGCTCTCTTTAATAAAATGAGTGTTCTATCAGAAGCTGCCAGAGTTAGCAGAAGAAGAGGAGAAGAGCAGCCTCGCATAACAGACAGGAACGGAGGTCCCCATAGTGGGCCAGGAAGGAAGAAGTGCAATGAACTTTGTGTAGGGAAACTGTCCAGGACAACCATCCCATCACCCAGCTGCCCTCACTGATAATTCCATGACAAATTTCTTACCACTCCATCTTCACACCACCACTCAAATGTCAAGGTGCCAGTAAGGAGGGAGCCTCTGATTGGCTGAGCCCATTCTCTTGGCTGTAGAGGGGCTGCTGTGGAAGACAGAGGGAGGACCAAGCACATTTTGTCTCACTACTTGGAGAGAGGTAGCTTCTAGCTTCACAGTGAGACTAAATTCAATGAGGGAAGCTCACAACAGCCTATAAAAACTGAAAAGAACTGCAGCCCTATAATCTCCTTTGGGTCCATTAGGAAGGAAGTGAAAAATAAATATAACCCAGTCTTCCCACCCCCCCGCAGCTCCCCCAACACCACGATCTTGCCTCCTCCCTGACAACATAGTACATGCAAATTCTAGGCTGTCTATCTGGTTTAGCTACATCCCCAGTAATGCTTGTAAACTTGGGACACACCCTATACTATTCTAAGCATGTAATCATTTCTCACACCCTTTTGTGGTCTTGGCTACCCACAGTCACAGCAGTCTTAGCCCATGGCTAAGACCACTAAACTCAGCCCATAGCTTTTAGATAAACTCTGCTGTATCACTGTTAGCAACTGGCTCTTAAGTGATTCTGAGCCGCCCAAAAGGTCAAAGTAGGCCAAGTGGCTATAATCCATGGACTCTCTTCCCATCACCCTGTGAGTTACTATAAAAGGGAACATTAAGACAGAGTCAAGTGAGCCTGAAAGACGTAAAATAAGAAAGCAGCCCAGGAGACTCCGCATGTGTTTTTCCACTATCGCTTTAAACAACTCACCCAAACCCTGTGGATGCACACAGTTCTGGGTCAGTAGTCCTCAGAGGATTACAGAACTTCACCTGTGAGAAGCTGAGACAGGTGTAGACTCAAACTTTGAATTTTTGCTTCTAATTTCTGGTGATGACATGTAAACTTGAATATAAACCAGAGTAAGTCCTGGTGTCAAAAGAAAGAAAAGTAGCTTCACTGCTGCAGTTTCTAGAGCAGACCCCTCCAAACACCATCTCTCACTCCCTAGCCTTTCCTTCCTCCCATTTCCTGGAAAGCTTCATTTTCTCCAGCACACCCACTTGCCTCTTCTTTGTTCACATACTCTGTAAGGAGTCCTGATGCACATCTAGTTGACTGGTTTCACTGACCAATTACAGGTATGAACACTGGGTTAATGATACCTGGACTAGTTTAGTATATTGAATTTTGGAAAGACTTTTCATCGGTGATGATTAATGAACAGTAATTGGGCAAGTGAATTTATGCATAGTACTATAAACTTGATCAAAAACCCACAGGTGAGGAGGTCCTAGGCCCTAGGAGGGAAACTATTATTGTTTTGCTAAATGGTAATGTTGTTAAGCTTCCTTCTAAATATTTAGGTTTATGTCCAGCTGTGTGCCACTCTTAACCTTGGTCAGAGTTTAAGGAAGGAAAACCTGCAATAAGAAGTGAAGGGGTCAAGTGAACTAGCAGAGCTGACCACAGATGAAATGGAGATGACACAGTGAGTGGATCAGACCTATAAACACAAATGCAGTCAGGTCCTGGGGAGATGCTTTAGTAGTTACAAGCATTTGCTGTTTTTCCAGAGAAACTAAGCCCTATTCCTAGCACCTGGCACCCAAGTCAGGTGGCTCAGAACTGCCTGTTACTGCAGCCCAGGGAATCTAATTCCCTCTTTTAGCCTCCATGGGCATTTCACTCACACGTGGCATACATTCACATAGATACAGATCCACTCCACTTTGTGCTGTCTGTAAGTGCCTGTGTGTAGGGTTATCCACTGGCCCTATTTCCAGAAGAAAATGATTCTGCTAAGTGTGGGAGCTTGTGTTGGAATTTTTACTCGCTAGGTCTTGTACAGATAAGCACATATGAGCTCATGAGTGCAATGGCCATGTCATGTCTAGAAGATGACCTTTCATAGCCCTCTTCCCTGTCTTCCAGCTCTTTCCATCCCCTCCTTTGTGATGGCCATTGAGCCTAGGTAGATAGTGGGGTTGATACCAATGTCCCATTTAGGGCTGAGCACTCACAGTTACTTGTTCTCAGCATCTTGACCAGTTTTGAGTCTCTGCCTTAACCTCTGCTCACTGTAGAAAGAAGCTTCTCTGATTAAGTTTAAGAGTGGCACACAGCTGGTCATAGACATAAACATTTAGAAGGCAGCTTAACAACATTACCATTTAGCAAAACAATGATAGTTTCCCTCCTAGGGCCTAGGGCCTCCTCACCTGTGGGGTTTTGATCACATTTACAGTACCAGGCATAAATTTTATCCTGTGAAGTAGACCTCAAAACCAATCAGAAGGTGGTTGGCTACTCTATTACCAGCCATGGCACTGTTGTACCAGTGGGTGCATCTTGCCTGGCAGGTTCGTATTCTAACACTCAGCATCCAATGCTGGGTAAGACCATTGATGACTTTTTAATCCTCCAGAAGTCTGCATAGCACCTTCTGGCTGTGAAAGCCAGGCAGCAGGAACTTGGGTCGTTTCTTTTATTTTTTTATTTGTATTTATTTCTGAGACAGGGTCTCACTGTGTAGTCTTGGCAGCCTTGAACTGATAAACCTCTTGCCTCCAGACTTCAGCCTCCTGAATGCTGCAGTTACAGGCATGCCCTACCACAACCGACTTCTCTTTTATCTTTTCATTTCTCTGTTATGCCTTATTTTTGTTCTTCTATTTCCTAATCTGTTCCATCTGTAGTCAGTTCTGTTTCTTCCCTAAATGAGAGCAGAAAATATTTTAAAAACCCACACCTCCATTCAATCAGGACAAAGAGGCTGGTTTACATGCCTGCCATAAACATAAGAACTAGAGAAAAAAATTGTAAAGTGGGACAGAGAGGGAGGTGGTTAAGTGGGTAAAGTACTTACTGTGTGAATATGACTTTCTAAGTTCAAGTACCCAGAACCTACAAAAGTCAGGTGTGGTAGGATGTATCTATAAGCCCGGTGCCCCTATGTCAAAGGGAGAGGCAGAGAGAGAAGAGTCCCTAGAAGCTCATATAGTTTTAAAGTTGGTAGGGTAGAACTGAGCTGAAGCTTAGAAACAGGTAGAATTTCTCTGCCTGTCAGTGCCTTGGTGCACACACTAGTTGGCTGAATGGTAAGTTGGGTGGAGGTCACTGGTATCACAGTGTTAGGTGTATTTCTCTATGGGGTCTAGGTGAGGGTGTGGCACCCTTCCTTAGTATAAAGTTTGATAAGTCCTCAGGCCTGGTTTTTCAGATATGGTTTTAATATATCCATTGGTTAATATATTGCCAATCTAATAACTATGCAGGTGGTTCCTTCTGTTTTTTTTCAGGAACAAATAATTTATTAGTATGTGCCACATGGGTGGTGCTGGACAGGCTCTGGGTAAGTGGTGTTGTTTATGTGCATCGTGAGATTCAGAGTGGTCCTGTCTGTACATCTGATCTCAAAATAGAGCCAAGTGGTGCCTATTAAATAAAGTCACCCCAGGCACAGCCTGAAAGCCACTGTCAAGTGCAATATAGACTCATTTAGAGCAGGGCACAGCCTTCTTTCAACACTTTTCTAAGTATTTGTGTATGTTATAAATACTGAGAATAATTTTTATCCAAATTAATAGTCATTCCAACAAAAAATGACGTCTATGGTTTCCTTTAAATTCATGAGTTTCAAGACATGTTTTGAATTGTCTGCCAGTCCCATCATTTTTGTTATTTCTGAGTTAACTTGTTGACTAGATTCATCTTCTGATTGTGGTTGTATTATCAGGATGCTAGGTGTTAGTTTTTGATTGGATGCTAGCACTGTGATTGTCATGCTGCTGAATTTTATTATCGTTCTTGAAGAGTAGCAGCTAAATGACTTGTTGATCTGCTTGATCCTTTTAAAAGTCTTTAAAAGATTTTGCATGTGCAGGTCTGCCACAGACTTTAATACATTACCTGGCTCTTTTGGAGTCTGTACTCAACACTGAGTGTTCACAACCACCCTCCATTCCACCTGGGAGCAGTGTGAGTGTCTCCCAGCCCTCTGTGATTTCTCACATGGTTTTAAAGCTTGTATTAACCTACTTGTCATTTTCCAGTCTCATTGAATTTCATGTGATACATGTGCAATTAGTATTCAGTTAAGAATAAAGAACACCCCTAAGTAGATGTTTGAGTCTCTTCTGCATAGCTCTCTCCTCTCTAGCATCGTGACCTAGAAATCTGCTCCGTTAGCCTCCTGGAAACCCAGTTTGTGTCGCCCCAACTCTGCAAAGACATTTTTATCTGTTCGAGTTTCTTTTCTTGGCGCACATGTCTGGAAGTTTCCTCCTGATAAAAGCCTGAGCTAAGTGGAGTGTGAGACATGGGCATTTTTTAAAACTGTATGTCCCACCTTGATGTTCCAGAATGAGGGCATAATGGAACAAGCACCAAGTCTGAAAAAAAATCATAAGGGGAAACTTTTCTAAACCTAGTAAGAAACATCACCTTACAAATTAAAAAAAAAATAAATAAATTCAGCAAAAGATATGCATTACACTAGTGGTGAGTTGAGATTCAAGTGTTTCCATAGCACAGAATGGTAACTAACATAAAAAAAAGGAAACTAAAAATTTAAACTACAAATTGAATTTTAAAGCTACAGATTTGGTTAAATAAAGGATATTCCAGAACAACATAAAAATATTCAGTTAGAATAAAACTTTTAAAACCACCTACATCTTACAATATAGCACAACATTAAAAATCAAGGACAAGGAAAATATCATAAGACGTTTGGGAAAAGACACATACCGTCTTGAAAGAATACCAATGATGCTGCATACATATATTTGTTTTTCGAGACAGGGCTTCTCTGTGTAGTTTTGGTGCCTGTCCTGGGTCTCACTCTGTAGATCAGGCTGGCCTTGAACTCACAGAGATCCGCCTGCCTCTGCCTGCCAAGTGCTAGGACTGAAGGCATACACCACCGCCACCACCACCCAGCTTGAGCAATACACTTTAAATTCCACTTAGCGCAAAGAAGAATCACATGGAAATTGGAAAATTAGTAACTTTCAGGTCATATTGCCTTCATGGTGAATTTTATCAGTCGTTATGAAAGAAATTGACTAAATTTTCACATTCTCCAGAAACAAAGAATGAACAGTTTCCAACTCATTTTATGTGTGATTTTTATATAAAAACTCAACAGGATCACTGTGAGGATGATCGAGAATAGATGAATATCTGTGAAAAGCAAGAGACATCACCCAAAAAAGAAATAGCAAAGACAACCCACAACTAGATAAAGTGAAAATTGATCCTGAATAAATAAACTGTATTTCAGGAATGCAAGGTTGGTTCAACATTTTAACTTAATAAGTGTAATTAACCTTATATCATGAAAAGAGTTCATGTGATTCTGCCAATACCAAAGAAAAAAATTAATGGAATTCAGTGTTTGTCCATGGTTGCATAGACAAACTTCTCAACAAACTAGCAAAAGGAGGGAAATTCCTTAAATTAAGAGGGTTTATAAAAAGCCCTACAGTTCCCACCACACTGAAATAATAATAGATTGACTACTTTTCCCTGAGGCAAGGAATCAAAGAAACATATTCAAGTCACAGCTTTTGCTGACAGTGAAACTAGAGTTCTATCTATTTCATTGGTCCTGACTTTCTGAACAGTCCTTTGGGCCAAAGACTTTTGAACAAGGCAGTAAAATACTAAACATAAAATGAAGATTGACATTTCAGACTTTATGAAAATTGAGAATCATCCGTATCAAAAGAGAGCCATCTCACTGTACCATGTTTCCTATCTTAAGCATGTTAACATTAAAGATTAATCTTCACCATAGAAGGCCTCAGTACTTCTTTTCTTTGTCTTGGGAGTGGGCCATTTGATCCCTTCACAGGCAGCTGATACATCCTCCCCTTATTCCTGATAGGCATCAGCTAGGGACCAACACCCACACATTCAGCTCCTTTGTCAGCCTGGTCGCTTTGGACACCTCTTGATGGCTCTACAAACACCCCAGCAGCTTCAGGGGACCACCACATCATTGCTCTAATTCCGGAGGCCTTGCTTTAGGTATGACTATTCCAGACAACCTGTCCCTTTCTGGGAAGACATCTAGGCCCCATGAGTCCTCGCTGATCCTGTTCATCTACAGCTATTCTCTTAGGCCAAGGGGAGAATGTTTTCTTTGATGAACCAGCAGAAGGCTTGTAATTGGCGCACCGTGAGATTATGATTTGTCCTAGTGATTGGTGGACCTAGAAACTGTGATGCAATTGTTTCAAATTACAGTTTCTCACTTGCATGTCACAAGCATGCCATGCCCTTTTCTGGCTACATAATTAGTCCGCTTATCTCACCTTAAAAAATTATATTTATTTTATATATATTTTATTTGAATGATGAATGTATCTGGAGGTCCCTGGGATTGAACTCAAGTTGTCAGCCCCTGTAGGGTGCTTCTGTCCACTGAGCCATCTTCCAGCTCCTCAGCTTGTGTTCTGAGTCACTCAACCTGTGTTGTGGTACTGGGTCCACTTAGAGGCTTTCCTGAGTGGGCTTTTCTTACCTGGTTGTGATCTTTACTGCGGGTGGAGCAGGCTGAGCTGGTAACACAAGAGGAAATAGCAGTTACCACATCAGTAGCAGTCATAACAGCAAGAAGGCAGCAGAGCATCCAGAGAGTGACCAAGAGTAAAATTCCAGAGACCAGAGGCACCTGAAACCGTGAAGGTCAGAGGGAGAGGGGGAGAGATGGTGGAAAGCCAAAACTGTGGAGTGCTGTAAAGAGTTGTAGATGAGAGGTTATAGGCCCAGACCCCTGGAAGAATTCTGGGAAGCTGCTAAGCCCTAAGGGCCAAGGATCCTGACATGCATGGACCAAGAATCTCCTCGTATGAAATAAAGGTCCTGGGAGGGCTTGAGCACCATAACACTGGCCATCAACTGCTGCTGTTTCTCATCACATGGGTCACCAGTCACTCAGAGCAGAGTCACTGACAGTGCAGGCCCTGAGCACTGAACCTCAGAACTGAGCCCCAAGACTTGTTTCTGCCCTTTAGTACTGGTACTGTAAGACAAACCCAGATCCAGAACTCTCAACCTCTGAATTTCAGTCTCATCCACTTCCCCTTGGCACTGCAGGGCTCTGAACTACCTGCTGGCACCCCAGACACCACTTTTGGCCTAGTCATGATTTTTATCTGATGAGAACAAGAGATCCCAGGCAGCCGATTGGCAGTAAGTATTCACCAGGAAGCTCTGGGTGACTCAAGATGGAGGTAGCGTGCAACATGTCAGAGGAAAGCTGCCTGAAACAGCAGGGCCTTGATGAGGGCCGTGGATACAGCCAGCTGTGAGAGCCTCAAAGTGTGGAGAACTGGTCTTCCCCAAGTGGGAAGGATGTGTCTGATCACCCCCAGGGAAATGAGGCTCAGCCCACAGGGTGTAGAATCAGGGCCAGCCACAGACTAAGGTTCCATAATAATAGTGATGCTATGGGACCCCCAGAGTACAGGTGACACTCTGAGAGATGGTCTCCAAAGGAAGAAACTCCAACTCACTGAACCAATAGCCTGAAGTAAGTTTCCTAGCACTTGACAAGATTATGTTTTCTGTTACCAAACCAAATGGAGATTTGAAGTACAGGTTAATGAGTTGGAAAAGAAAGAGTCACTATTTGTTTTGCATCATCTTGTCCATGGCTGTGAAATTTGGACCACAATTACAAATAAAAGACAATGCTAAGTTGATTCAATGGAATAATATATGGTAGTTGACAGATGGAAATAGATATATGGGTGCTATTCCAGAACAACGTTCACTGCTGTACTAGTCTGAATGCAATTGGCTCCCATAAGCTCTTAGGGAGGGGCATTATTAGCAGGTGTGGCTTTGTTAGAGTAGGTATGGCCTTGTTGGAGGAGGTATTATTGTTGAGGTGGTCTCTGAGGTCTCCTTTGCTCAAGCTTCACTCAGTGTGACACTCAGACCACTTCCTGTTGCCTGATGGTCAAGATGTAGAACTCTCAGATCCTTCTCCAGCACCATGTCTGCCTTCCCACCACCATTTCGCACCATAATGATAACAGACTAAACCAATGAAAATGTAAGCCATTCAGTGTTTTTCATTTATAAGAGTTGCTGTGGTCATGGTGTCTCTTCACAGCAATAGAAACCTTAAGACAACAGCAGAAAGTGTTTTTATGACAGGCTGTGTACCCACACTTGTTTGGTCTTACAGTCCTCCTTCCTCAGCTTCCCAGTGCTAGGATTATGGAGGTCGGCCACCATGTCCAGAGGGACACCAAGCTTTGGAAGTGTTGCAAAGTGGTGTTTATGACATGATATCAATGATCATGAAACACACATTCGTTTGCATACAAATAGACATAGATGTATTTACAATGTGTATTTATACACACAGCTAAACACATGCACACACACAATTAAGTGATTATATAGAATCTATGTTAGTATTATGGTATGTAATACATTTCTGCTAAAAGCACACAGATAGGGAAATATTCTTATTTTTCTTTCATTTTTGAGAGAGTACCTCACTAAATTGCCCAGGCTGGCCTTGAACTCACTCTGTTTTGTTGCTCAGTCTGACCTTGAAGTTGTGATCCTCCTGCCTCAGCATCTCTAAGTATCTGGGATTATAAGCCTGGCTTTGTGACTCTTCTTTTTCTTTTATATATTTCTTTCCTCTCAGATGAGATGAAACAGTACCTCTGATTCCTCTGTCCTGAGTGAGAATTTGGGCCAGTGTCTCTGCTATCCATTCAGGGGGACAGGAAAAGGGAAAGGAAAGAGGACTGGGGTGTCATAGAGAAGAACATGGTGACCTGCAGGGACAATTCTGGGATGAGTGACTCTGACCCACTCAGAAGAAACAGCCACTCCCTCCAACAATACTTAGCTTTTTGGTTTATCGACTGTGTGACAGAATAGGCATCGGGAAGTTTTCCTATGTAAGGATTCGTATTAGACTTCCACACACAAACTTCCTCATCTAACCAGTTTTGACCGCCGAGGAGGCAACACCAGGATCACTCCTGACACTTGGCTGAGTTGCCTCCCTGCCACACTGGCTGCATCCCCCTCTTTGCCCCCTGCCGAGGGCTGTTCGAACTCAGCTCTAACTCTGCTCCAGCAGAAGAAGCTGCTGCTGTGGCTGAGGTCACCTCCACGCGGGAGCGGAAACCATGGAACTCGGAGGACAGAGGTGTGCAGACAGTGTGCCCAGTGCAATTAGAGGCGGATTAAGACCGACACAGTGTGGGGCCCAGGCGTGATGTGTTTTTGCCGACTTGTCTGGGATTAGTAGCAATATATCTGCTGGCGTGATGGACACATCTGCTTTCGTTTATTCTGAGCCCTGTCAAGTCACAGGCCTGGATTAAAGCAAAACCACGCTGAGTGAGCATTGCTAATTTAGCTACTTCCCTCTCCGCTCTTTCTCTTCCCCATATTCAAATTTTAATATGAATGTGCAAGAGACCATTTGCTTCCAGCATGATGACTTGGGAACAGAGCCTTTCATTCTGTCCTGAGTGAGAATTTGGGTCAGTGTATCAGGCGTATATTTGGAGGGGGGAAAGAGAAGGGAGCGAGAATGGGGGTGTCACAGAGAAAACGTGAACTTCCAGGGACATTGCTGGAGCGAGTGGTACTAGTCTACCTTCCAGTTACACAAGGAACAGTCATTGCCCCCAACAATGCACACACCTGTCCACATTCCAAGCCCAGTTTCCACCCACTCCCAGAGGCTCCTGCTTTTCTTATCTTCTGTCCCCAGGCCCGGAGGAGAGACTCCAGACCTCCGCAGCCTGGCCGTGCTGAACCAGCCACTTCTATTACAAAGGACTGCCTGTCTCTCAGGCTTCTGAGAAGCCAAGCACTCAAGAGGTTTGGCTTCCCTGTTGTGCACCTGGAACCTAACCGTTCTGTTGCCTGGGTCTGGTTGCCTGGGTTTGGTTCTGGTTGGCTGTAGGAGTTCTGTCCCAATGCTATGCCCAGCTGCTCCCTCTGCAGCCATTCGATTCCCATCTCAGAGAGTCTGCTTTCTGTTGGTTGCAACCCAGAGCCTGTTTATCAAAATTATGCCTCCAGGCAGGCGGGATCCAGCTAGACAAGATCTGGGGAGTTCCGCTCTCCTCATCCCTGTTGGTTTTTCTACTCAATTGGCTCTTTGAGCTGTCATGTATTTAATAATTTGTATCAGTTTGTTCTCCAGGCTCCTCTTCTGTTTCTTACATGTCTCTCCACTTCCCTTTTCTTCAAACATTTCAGGCCTGCCACGCCTGTGTTAAACAACATTACAAAAGCATATTTTGATTTTTTTGGAAACAGTATAGACAGAGATAGAGCTAACAAGTGAGGTCTAGAGATAATTGCTAGGGTGCCAGGTGAGGAGGATTAAGGAATGAACATGTTTTAAAAGCGGAATGAAGCCAATCTGAAAGATCTCCTGATGTGAGGGTAAGGAGAAAGGGTGGCAGGGATCTGGGAAAGGTTAGAGCTGGAGGAGACTGCAGGGCAGAGTTCAGAGCAGAATGGGTGCCGGTGGAATGGACCTCCTTGTTAAGTTGGCTTCTTTGGGTCCCCAAAATAACTGAACGTGGTATCCTTCTTTCAACGTTTCTGTGGTTTGAATTTTACCAGCCTCCATAGATGTCCGCCTTCTCCTTGTCTCTATCCAGGACTCAGGATCTGTGAGTCGGCGCCATCTCTTTCCCTACACTCCATCTCCAGCAAAATAAAAGGAACTTGAAAAGGGCAAACTCAAATTCACCTTCAGAACCAGCAGAATCTGGTTAATGTGATTTCAGGCTTCCCCTCTCCCTCCCCCAGAGCCTTCCACCTTCTTGCTGATGTCTCAAATTCTTTTAACAAGGGAAAAAGTCTTTCATGCCACAATTAGGGATAAAAGGCATAAAATGCAAACGCTTGGCTGAGCTCCAGTTGGAGAATAATCAATCAATCCTTGGAATATAAATTACTGATATCAGATTCTTTCCTGGTGTGATGGGGGAGGAGGGTTAAGAGATCGGGTGGATATTGACACCTGAAATGCGAGTTTCCTAGGAGATGGAAACAAAGGAGGGTACAGTCTCTCCTTGGTACCTAGTACCTTGAGATTTCGTGTGTGTGTGTGTGTGTGTGTGTGTGTGTGTGTGTGTGTGTGTGTGTCTGCACATGCATATGTGCATAGTTTTTGCTCCTTACTGTACAACATACTCCAGGAACCAGGCATTTGTGTTCACCCTGTTGTGTCTAAGGGGAAGTTGAGGCCCAGAAATGTCAAGTAACCATTCTCAGGACCTGTGATGCTAAGCCACACATCTTTAATTTGTATTGGCTCAGGTGAGTATTAAACTACACGATGGTCACACTGAAAAACAGGAGACGGGGATGTAGTAGCCTGTGAACTGGCACACGCTTTCCCTCAGCTGAAACTTGTTTACCTTGCAGTCGGGAAGGGATACCGACTGTGTGGAGTCATTTCAGTGCAGAAACTGGCAAAGTAGGCAGCCTGCCTCTCAGATTTAAAAAGACTTGAAACAGAAAGAGAGGGGAATAAAGGAAGCTGAGTGTTGACTTTGTGGGAGGAAAAAAAAGGGAGTTTCATTTTCTGTGAATTTGCTATTTGAACAACTCTCATATTTTTGTTAATTTTCCTCTGCTCACAAAGTCTCACTGACCTTTTCTTCTCAATCTACTTGGATTGTCCAGGGCTTAAACTGTTTCTAATGGACTGTGGATATTTACGCTTTATTTTTCCTTAGAAATATTTTTGCTGAAGTCCAGCATTCATACAGAAATATGTACAAAATACTACACTATATATAATTTCATAAATTAGCATAAAACAAATACCCATGAAATGGTCACCCAGACTGGGAAATCAAATATCCCTGCCACCCATCTGGTCTGGTCACTGTGCCATTACACACACACACCCTTCTTGAAGCTTATCTATCTGGAGGTTATCCCTATTGTGACTTCTGAGGTTCTAGATTAATTTTATCTAGTTTTTTTACTTTTATATAATGGTCTTATATTATGTAATTGTTTTAGTTTAATTTCCATTGCTGTAATAAAACACTCTGTCTAAAAGCAATTCGGGGAGAAAAGGGTTTATTCTGCTTACAATTCCAGGTCAAGGTCCATTATTGAGGGGAAGTCAAGTCAACAACTTGAAGCAGCTGGGCACACTACATCCATAGCTACAAGCTGAGAGGAAAATAATGCACCTGTGATGTCTGTTTCCTTTCTTCCAGCTAGCTTTACTCTTATCCAGTTCAAGAATCCTTGCCTTGGGAATGGTGCCACTCATAGTGGACTAATCCCATGTCAATTAACTAAACTAAGATCGTCCTCTGCGGGGCTGTGGTGGCACATGCCTTTAATCCCAGCACACAGGAGGCAGAGACAGGTGGATCTCTGTGAGGCCAGCCTGGTCTATAGAGCGAGATCCAGGACAGGTACCAAAACAACACAGAGAAACCCTGTCTTGAAAAACCAAAATCAATTAATCAATCAATCAATCAATCAATCAATAAATAAATAAAAGACTGTCCTCTGCAGACATAACCAACCCCATTCAGACATACAGACATCCCTTAATGAGACTCTCTTCTCAAGTGAGTCTAGTCTATGTTGTGTTAAGTTGACAAAACTAACTATCACAACCAATAAGGCTGATCATTTTCATATGTACTGGCCATTGAAAATCTCCCCTTTTTCAAGTACCTTTCTCACTAATTTGTATTAAATTGGGCCATCCATTTTTTACAAGCATGTAAGAGCTATTTCAACATTTGAACAGAGCCCTCTGCTACTCTGCAGAATCTGATTAACTCTTTGGTTCTGCTTTGCCTTTTCCTTCATAGTTACATCTTTGATGAGTAGAAGTTCTTAATCTTTTGGGTAGCCTAATTTATCAGCCTTTGTTTCTTCATGGTCAGTAATTTTGTGTCCTTTTAAAGAATTCATTTTTTGCCCTAAGGCTATAGAACCAGCATATCATACTGCCAAATGGAGGCTTTATGGAGCCACTTGTCCTTTTCAGACATGAAAGACACCTGAAATGAGTTTTACTACAGGTTGCTGTGCCACAAAGGCAGACAGATAAAAGATGTAACACCCTCAAGCATGCCAGCCATAGTCAAATGTTCCAGTTCCACTTACAGAGAAGGCTTTCTGTTCCCTCTGTTATTCAGTGTCCTTGCTTGATTTGATGGCTGAGCTGTTGTTCTCACATGTATTGTCTTGTAGTTTAATGACACATTCTTCCATCTTTTGCCATTCTTTAATATTTTACTTTCTTGACCCACTACACATCTATAATAAATCTTTACAACAATGTTTTCAATTTCACAAAGAAAAATAAGCAAAGTAAATGCACGGACAGATGGAGACTGAAGTGAATAGATTGAGCATAGATTATTCACAGAAATGTCAACAGACATAAAATACTTGGGAATAATTTATATTTGCTGACACTGTTGAGTGTTACCATAACCTAAAAATAATTCATATTTGAACTCCGTCAACATTATACAAACATGCACTTGACTGTCGTATATTACCTTTCTATCCAGCAACCTTGCTAAATAATTTTAAAAATTCTGATCATCTTAAATATTCTTCTAGAATTTCTGTCAACAAGATAATAGCATATTCAAACACTGACAGTTTTAGCTAGCTCTTTATTATGCTTCCTCATCCTTTTTTCTTTGTGCCTTGTCTCTTCTGCATTTGAACAGAAGTCTATTCTTGGCTTATTTTCCTCTTCAAAGGATTAAAGGGGGACTATTTTAGTATTTTTCTTTAAGTACAAGTCTTGCTTTATTTTTTAAAAAAATATTTATTTTATTGTTTATGTGTATATATGTGCATGTATGTGCAGTGTTTGAAGTGACCAGAAGAGGACATTAGATCCCCTCAAGCTGGAGTTACAGACAGTTGTGAGCTGCCCAATATGCGTGCTGGGAATCAAACTCAGGCCTTTGGTAAGGACAATACATGCTCTTAACTGCTGAGCCTTCTTTCCAGCACTCATTTTTTGCTTTTTAAAAATACCTTTTCTCACCAAGTAATCTTATACAATTAATTCATTGAGGTAGGGTCCCACTGTGTATCACAGTTTAGCATTGAATTTGAAATCTCCCTGCCCCAGCTTCCCAAGTGTTGGGATTACAGTTGTGTTCTGTTGTACCCAGCTTTTGCTTCTGCTTTGCTTAGAGCTTTTTTTTTTTTTTTTTGTTTTGTTTTGTTTTGTTTTGTTTTTCGAGACAGGGTTTCTCTGTGTAGCTTTGCGCCTCTCCTGGAACACAGAGATCCGCCTGGCTCTGCCTCCCAAGTGCTGGGATTAAAGGCATGCGCCACCACCGCCTGGCTTTTTTTTTTTTTTTAAACTGCAAATCAATGTTGGTTTTTAAGAGCTGATTTTCCTTTTATTATAGGGAGGCTAGTATCAGTTAGCTTCTTTATGCTGTGGGTGTGACAGGTTACTGTTTCAAATACTAAGTCTGGTTAGAATTTCTGTAATAAATATTTTAGTCTTGGTATGTGTGTCTGTGTGTGTATCACATTTAAGGTTTCTGCACGTAGGTTTGTGAGTAAAGTTGATTTACACATTTTCTTATGACATTCCTATCAGATTTTGATGTCAGGATTTCTTAAACTCTTGAGTGAATTGAGGACTGTTACTCCTTTTAAAAGTTTCTGGGAAGATTCACAAAATCATTGCTATCTCTAACTAAATTAAATTTTTTCATCATTACTTTGTGTGCGTGCATGCGTGCGTGTGTGTGTGTGTGTGTGTGTGTGTGTGTGTGTGTGTAGCTGTTTGTCTGTGCCCATGCATGCATGCATGAATATGTTATGTCACGTGTCAAAATCATAGGACAACTTTCAGGAGTCAGTTCTTTCATTTCATCTTGTGGGACCTGGAGGTTGAACTCAAGTTGCCAGGCAGAAAGTGCTTGTACCTGCTGAGCTACCTCATCTAGACTGGCCTATCTCTAACTTTGGCAGATATTACTACAGAAGCCATCGATACCTGGAGAGGGAGAGGGAGAGGGAAAAAGGGAGAGGGAAGGAATGGGAGAGAGAAAGACAGAGAGATCTTAACTATTTTGACTTCTCCGTTACATAGGACTGTTCAGATTTCTTTCTTTCTTCCTATGTCTGTTTATCTTAGAAACATGTTCATTATGTCTTCAGTTTCAGAGGTACTGGTATGAAGTAGGTTGTAACAGCTTTGTAGTCTTTTGAATTCTGTAGGGTCTGTAGTGATAACATCTTTTTATTCCTGGTACTGCATACTTGTTCTTATGTATCATCCCAAGTACTTTTTCTGTGTCAGATCCTGGGGTTTAATGGCTATAAAAAGCATGTATTTATTTCTTGCCTTGTATCTGTGCTACTGTTCCTAATCTTACCAGGTAGAAAAGATAGAGAGGTCTTATGTAAATGTCACATCACACTGTGTCAGTTATTTTCTTGTTTCTATGACAACATGACTGACAAATGCACCATGGGAAGGGGAGTGGTAATTTTAGCTCACAGTCCACCTTGGGAGGAAAGACAGGGTTGCAGGAGCATGTGGTGGCTGGTCACATCATATCCACAGTCAGGAAACAGAGACTGGTGAATGCTGGTGCTTATGCTTTCTCATGTTTATTCAACTGGGAACCCATGCAATGGTAATGCCCATATTCAGGGTGGTTCCCACCCCTTTCAACCTTTCTGAAAACAAACCCAGATCTTTGTATTCTAGACGCTTCTCAGTCCTATGAAGTTGAAAAATCAAAATTACTGTCATAATCACCAATCTCTTATTTCTGTAACACCATGTTAGTTGAATTTTAGACTAATATTTATGAATAGTAACTTTTTGTTTGTTTGTTTGTTTTTTGAGACAGGGTTTCTCTGTGTAGCTTTGCGCCTTCCCTGGATCTTGCTCTGTAGACCAGGCTGGCCTCGAACTCACAAAGATCCACCTGCCTCTGCCTCCCGAGTGCTGGGATTAAAGGCGTGTGCCACCACCACCCGGCTATGAATAGTAACTTTTTATTGAGGTATAATATGCATAAACATATCATAGAACTCAATGCATCATCAGAAGGGCTACCTGTATAGCAAACATAAATGTTAAAAAATGAGGCATTGCGGGGCTGGAGAGATGGCTCAGTGGTTAAGAGCACTAACTGCTCTTCCAGAGGTCCTGAGTTCGATTCCCAGCAACCACATGGTGGCTCACGACCATCTATAATGAGATCTGGTGCCCCCATCTGGCCTGCAGGTGTACATGCAGGCAGAACACTGTATACATAATAAATAAATCTTTAAAAAAAATGAGGCATTGGTAGAACTCTAGCAGGCCTCCTTATTCTCCCTTCTAGTTATACCTCTAGACTTCACATGGCATGGATTGGCTTTTCTTCATATACACCATATATGTTGAGCATATTTTCCCCAGCCCCATACATGATTTTCTGAGTATATAACATATAGGAACCACAAATTCAGTGTGGAAAAATCTAGTAACTATATTCACTAAAAATCTTTACCTCCAGTTGTATTAATTTCCCCGACAAACAATATAGCGTCATTCTTCTTTAAGGTTCCACTGTGCATGTGTCCCATTTTTCTTATCCATTCTGCTGTAGTTGGACACCTAGGATGGCTATGTAACTTAGCTATTATCCAAACTGCTCAGTAAAGACTGATTCTTAAGTGTGTCTGTGAGGGTTGACTTAGAGTCCAGTGGGTGAAAGTCCAATAGTGGGATAGCTGGGTCACATTGTGGATGCATTTCTAATTATTGAGACTCTCTGCTGATCTCCAGAGGCTGGATTAGTTTACATTTCAGCAGCAATGTGTAAGTGTTCATTCTTTTCTACATCCATGCTAATGTTTGTTTTTAAAATGTATTTATTACATTTCAAATTAAGTATTGTAATAAAAGGATGCCTTTTCTTTAGAAATATAAAATTTGAGAATTTCATACAATGTAATTTGATCATATTCATCTCTATCCTACCCCCAGCTTCTCCTCCATCCCTCAACCCCTCCCAACTTTTGTGTCTTTTTAAATAACCCATCGAACCCAATTTGCTTTTAAATGGGTGCCATTTTGAGTGGAGTAAAGGGAATCTCAGTGTAGATTTGTGCTTTTCTGATGGTAAGTAAGATTTAACATTTTCTTCTATATTTATTTGCCATTTATATTTATTTAGTCTTTTCTGAACTGTTATTCTCATTATCCTATTAACTGACAGCAGTTTGTTTTCTTATTGTTTAGCTTTTTGAGTTTCCTGTATATTATAGCTAATAAATCCATCAGGTATTTTCCATTTTCTATTTGGCTGCATATGTAGTGGCCTCACATTGTGATTTTACAGAACATTTTCTCCATGTTTAGTGGTTTCTTGGACAGACTCTTCTGTGTTTATTCAAATCTTTTTCTTGTTTTATTCCACTGAGCTAAAATGCATTTTTGTCATTATAAAACAATGTATTTTCATGATGGAAGACTTAAAAAACACAAAAGAACATAAAAACAAAGTTAAAATTACCTATGGATCTATGAATAATGAACCTTTCTACAGGGGCCACTTTGTTGTTGTTGTTTTTTTAAATTTAATTTAATTTTATTTTACAATATAATTTAATTCTACATTTCAGCCACAGATTCCCTTGTTCTCCCCCCTACCACCCCCTCCCCTTTCCCCCAGTCCACCCCCCATTCCCATCTCCTCCAGGGCAAAGACTCCCCCGAGGATTGAGATCAACCTGGTAGACTCAGTTCAGGCAGGTCCAGTCCCCTCCTCCCAGGCTGAGCCAAGCGACCCTGCATAAGGTTTCAAACAGCCAACTCGTGCACTGAGTACAGGACCGGGTCCCACTGCCTGGATGCCTCCCAAACAGATCAAGCCAATCAACTGTCTCACCAATTCAGAGGGCCTGATCCACTTGGGGGCTACAGAGGCCACTTTGTATCTTTTACATAGTATTTAGAGCTATAAGGAGTTACAAAGTAATGCAGTAGCTATATTCCTACAAAAGGATCACGTGGGTCCTTGTTTTATTTATGAGACTCCAAAACTCACAAAGAAAATTCCTTTTTTCTTCTATATTGAAACGACATTGGTTTCTTAATCCCACCTAGTCATGGGTCCTTCTTGTGGCTCATAGAACTGACCCTATTCTTGATTTCTCTGTGTTCTGAAGAAGGTCCGCTCAAAATAGGTCATTCGTGCCAATGTGTTCCCTCTCCAGGTCAGTGACATCAATACTCTCCCTCATTCCTGACCCAGATACCTAGGTCAACATTTAGTCCTGATTTTACACAGCTGAACTTTCACCAAGTTAAGAACCTTTTCCTCCTCCACTGTCTGCCACAGCCCCTGTCTGTCTTGTCAACTATTTTCATACCTCTCGTTTTGGCTTCCCTGCCTCTATTTCTATCCACAGCATTCCTCCCATGCCAGTCTCATCCATCCTCACACCACAATGGCCTTTCCACAATGCACATCTAACCATCCCCTTACCTTGATATATCATCTGAGAGGCTTCCGAAGGCTCTCAAATTAGGTCTGACCCTTTGACAGTACGAGTTCCGGTGTGCGCATGAGGGCGGCTCCTCATCAGTCCCCCGTGTCCTTCAGCCTTATCTCCCACCTGCAGAAACACTGTCTTTTCTCGATCACCTTAGCCACACAATAGGTTTCTCAAGTCTTCAGCACTTGTATTCTGAGTGCTTGGCATAAGCGCTGCCATGTCATAGGAGTTTAATAAAATTGCAGGGATACCTAGAGGAATTAATACACGGTGGAAAGCAAAGGGAAGTGACACTCTTTAAGGACTTGCTGTGCGTCGGGCATTTTACCTGTGCTGTCTCCCTTAAACCTGCTGACGGTCTTCACTATCCTGTGTTTGCCAATAAGGAAATAAAGGCACAGAAGCTTTATGATTAGCTTAAGCTCACACAGCTACATCAGTCGGCATAAAGACCTGGCCATTGAGCATTAAGCAGATGACCCACGGGTTATTATAATAATGCTAAGGAGGGCAGCCGTTAGATTGATTGTGGTCATAGCTCTTGGCATTGGTCTATAGCACACAGTCTAGTTTCCCATTGATCATTATTCTCCAGATATACAGTTGATGGAATTATCCACCAACTCTAACTGATTAAGAAAAAGAAGCTTAAGGATTAAAGAGCCTTGCCTAAGGTCACAGTCTTAGGCAGAAGCACGGCTGGGACCAAAATCCAGGTCTTCTACCCTCAAGTCCAGCAGGTCATGGTGGGGAGGATGGCATCCCAAAAGAAGAAGGGCTTCCAGGTAACATGCTGGCTCAGTGTTGCTGACTACTCTGGCAAGAATCACCTCCTTTCCCCCTGTGAGTTCACAGGCACCATAGCAGCTTCCAGGAGGTGGAAAAACAATGAGAGGCTGAAGATTTCCACCGTGCCTGGAAGGTAGGGAATTCTGTACTCAAGAGTATCATTTCCCTTATCAGGAAAAAAGAATTGAAAAGGCAGAAGGAAAGAGTCCACTATATACAAACATTAAACAAACAAACAAACAAACAAACCAACACCAAGTAGGCCAGACCACTGTCACACAAAAGGCTCTGTTGGGCTCTTGCCCACTGTGAGCCCTGGGTAAGCCCCTATAGGCACTGCCCACCTGGCCTGCCTAGGGAATCTCCAGTCTCCATGAAGGAGCCTCATTATTCAAACAGTTCCAGAAACTGCAAGAGGACAGCGGTGACTTTGGGAGAAGCACAATCTTATCTCCAGGGTGAAAGGGACCATTTGTTGTTTATGTCCAGGGGAGCAGGAGGCATAAAGAGAGAAGAAGGGCGCCAGGAGCCCACAGCTGATCTAAAAACCCTCTGAAGAACAATGCCCTCTCCCGGGATGAGCTGCAGCCCTTCTGAAGACAAAAGCTCTCACGGATGAAATTGGTCTTTTGTGGTTCTGGCAAGAAGGAAGCCCGATAAAGCTAGCCTAGCCTGACCCTCTCCCCTCACTGCAAAGGAGACGTGGAACTTATCTGCAAGTGGGGGAAGTTTGATCATAGGTCCTAAGCTCCTATCTGATCTTCTTTCCCCTGGACTTCCCACAGAGGCCACCATGCTACTTCAGAGACTTCAGGACGTCCTGGCGACCTGCCTCCGAGTCCTCTCTCTGGAGCCTGTGGTATGCTCCTTTCTTGTTTCAGCCCGGACCAAAAGCTGCTGTTGGCCTGCAGGCCTCTGAGATTTTTTTTTTCCTGTGTGTGTGTGTGTGTGTGTGTGTGTGTGTGTGTGTGTGTGTGTGACAGTTTTGAACTTGAACTAAAAATAAAAACTAACCAGTAACTTTGAAGTGGGCCCAAGTCTGGCCCTTGCTTGCATGGTTTAGCCCTTCTCACCCTGCCAGCAAAAGCCCTCAAATTTCAAAAAGTGCCCGGCTGGACTGGAGCGGGTTGCCAGCCAGCTGCTGCCCCTACAGTCAGGTCACCACATGTCCCTCAGACAGTCCCCTACACCCCCTTTTGTTCCCTGGGATCTGTGCTGGGGTCCAAGTTAAGCTGACTATGCAGAGAGTTGCTCTTTTGGGCAGCCCTCAAATTTACATTTAGGATGTATTGTGGTTGCACTGCGGTCCAGGGGACAGCGTCTTTAGAAAGTTTTATTTAGAATGTAGGCCGAATTGAGGTGGTCTGGAGGGGAAAAGAGTGGGAGCTAGGGCTGGGCCACTGGAGTCTTTCCAAACCACCCCTCTGCAGTTGTTTGTACAAACTTCAGGGGCATCGAGGAAGGACCCCCAAAGCAGGGCAAAGTTCATCCCACCCACAGTGTGCAGAGGGAAGCAGGCTCTTCTCAAGGCTTCCTTGGGGAGGGACTCAGGCTGCTGTAGTGGAGGCGGCTGTTGACTTCCTAGGCTAGCCTAGGAGAAGGAAATGGAGTAATTCCTTAGAAAAGAACCCAAGCTCTGTCTCTCATTGGTGATTACAGAAGCCATTATAGGGACGGCAGCTGTGCATGTGTAACCAAGACGATGCCCAGGCCACATTAGTCAGTGTTTGTTAAGGATAATAGTATTATCTCATAACATTACCCATAATAAGATTATCTTACAACATTACACATAATAATATTATCTTATAACATTACTGATAATAATATTATCTTGATAATAGCATGCATCTTATTCTTTGAACTATCCAAGTGATTCTGTATATGAGACAGTCTCTCAACAAGAAATAAAATATTGAATATATGTACATATGAGTATAGGTGTGTATATGGGTATGTATGTGTGCACGCGTGCCTGTGTGTTGGTGGAGGGCTCTGAGACTGAGTCTTCTTATGTAGCCCAAGCTGGCATGAAACCCTTAGCAATCCTCCTGCATCATCTTCTGAGACTGCTAGGTTACCATTCTCAGCTCTGACAACATTATTGAAAACCACCTCTTGTTGAATAGCTACTACATGCCTGGCAAAGGACTCTGTGTCTTACAATGCAGGAACTCATCAGTATGGACTTCTGCAGATGCCTATGGAGTAGAATGAACTTTGAGTTCTCTATAGACTGTGGAAATTCCAGGAACAAGTGTGCACATGTACAGTGAGCTTGCTCCCAGATTGAAAGACCATGGCTTTTACCCAGCTCTTAAAAGGACTATAAAAATGTCACATTTAAAAAGTGTAACCTCAGGTTCTGATTGTGAAACCTTAAAAAAGTATCTAATTACTCATTAATCATTTAATATGTATGTGTGTGTGAGAGAGTGTGTGTATGTGCACTGTGTGCATGCAGTGACAGCAGAAATTAGAAGAGGGCATCAGATGCCCTGAAACTGGAGTTACAGGTGTTTGTGAGCCACTCTGTGGATGCTGAGAATGGAACCTGGATCTTCTGCAAGAGTATTAAGTGCTCTTAACTGCCAAGAGCCATCACTCTAGCGCACGGTTCTGAACTTTTTTGATGCCAAGGTCATTCCTCATTCTAGCAACTTCATTCTGTCGTCATGTACACCATGAATGCTGCAACAAGTATGCAATTCTATCCTGCTCTAAAGGACTCTTTAGTTAGTAGTTTATAATCTCTTTGAAAGTTTGTTATATTTTATTTATTTGTTTGAATGTGTATGGATATGGGTGTGATCAGTTCTTGCCTTTGACCATGTGGGTCCTCAGGATTGAACTCAGAGGTTTAGGCTTTATAGCAAGTGCCTTTCCATACAAGTATGGCTGGCCCTATAGTCTCTTTGTGGACTGATATTGTACCTTTTTAGAAGTTACATTTTAGTCGACATATAATAATTTTATACTTGTGGAGTACAGTGTGATGTTTAATAGATGTACACATTGTGGAATGATCAAATCACAGTAATTAACATACTTGTCACTTCAAATAGTTATCATTTCTTTGTGGTAACACTTGAAATCCCTTCATTTCACTGTGTAAATACATAATGTATTGTTAGCTGAAGTCTCTTAGTGGAATATCAGAACTAACACGTCTAACTGTAGCTCTGTACCCAGTGATGAATATCCACCCATGAAGGAGATCATTTTATAGTATTTATCTTTTTATGCCTGGCTTACTTCACTTAACACTGTCTCCTAGGTCCATCCATATTGTTACCAATAATAAAATTTTCTTTTTTTTTTGAAGGTCAAATAATATTCCATTGTGTCTGTGTACCATGTGTTTTAAACCCATTCATGTGTTAATGAACACAAGTTGTTTCCATATCTTCCCTAATGGAAATAATACTTAATCTAGGAAGGCTTGAATTTCGTACACAGACAAGTGAAAACAAACCCTTACTTTCTACCACCACAGTCGACATAGAGTACAGACTTAAACACAAGACCCAAAACTCTAGAACTATTAGGAGACAATGAACATTGCATGACACTGGTCTGGGCAGGTTTCTTGAATATGATCACAAAAACATAGGCAGAAAGTGAAAATAAAAAAATGAGATTGGAACATCAAAGCTTCCACATCGCCAAAGTAGGGTATCATATTCACAATTTTATCTCTGGTTTCTAAAGGAAGTTCTTGCACTTAGTGGATGTCCAGTGAAATATTGTCAAACCAGTCCTTTGTAAGTGAAATGGAAAAGTGTGTGTTGGGGGGGGGGCAGTGGGAAGGCTTGTGTGTCAGGAAACTCAAGGCTAGCTTTCTGGAAGGCAGAGGCAGCAGTGTTGGGCCCAGAGCCAAAGGAAGCCATGTTCTCCTGTCCTGGTGGTGCTCAGATTTGGCTCTGGACCGGAACATCTCCTGTAAGCCTGTCCCTGCCAGCACCCCTGTGCCTTTACTTTCCATGGCATCTATTAATGATAAAAGTCCCTGCGGTTTATAATTACCAGTTTGACAAGTTCAGGAGTTCTCTGTTAATTATTATAATTAGCTTTCCACTCAGTGAGGCATCGAGAGTTTAACAACAATATTAACAACGGGAGGACAGCGATCAAGAATTGACTACAAAGAATTGACTGGAAACACTTCCTTCTGCTGTCAGGAAAACTTGCTAATGATGGGGAAATCTGCACAGCGGCTCCCCTCTGCCTGCCTTAACTCAACTGCTGGCTCTTCATTCCCCTTAGGAAGTCAGAAGCAACTTTGGTGGCTAGTATTCAAAAGCCAAAAGTTTAGAAACAATCAAGGAAGACAGAAGCCACTAGCCTGATGGATGAATGCCCTTTTTGAGCAGAAACCAAGTGGAGGCAGCAGCCAGGGAAAAAAGCACTTACTGAAGGAAGCTGCCAGCTCCAGCCCTGTTCCCAGGGCTGCAGGCACACAGTGAGTGCTAGGAGCAGGAAGAGGCAAAGGGGGTCTGGGGCTTATGGGGGAAGGTGTCTTATCTTGAACCTGAACACGCCAAGCAGATTGGGAGACTTTATTGCTCATCTCTCAGTAGGGGCCATTCCCACAGAATCGTTCTCAGCATCTCTCATTCAGTTCTCACCATGTTCAGACCTGCTGTGTTACTTTTCCTGAAAGACAGCCCTCTTGAGCCTGTCTTTCATCCCAGTGACCCCACCCTTCACCCCAGTGACCCCACCCTTTATCCCAGTGACCCCACCCTTCATTCCAGTGATCCCACCCTTCATCCCAATGTCCCCACTCTTCATATCAGTGACTCTACCCTTGGTCCCAGTAATTTCATCGTTCATTCCAGTGACTCCACCCTTCATCCCAATGACCCCACCCTTCATCTTAGTGATCCCACCCTTTATCCCAATGACCCCCTCCTTCATCTCAGTGATCCCATCCTTCATCCCAGTAGTCCCACCCTTCATCCCAGTCTCCCCACTCGTCATCCCAATGACTCCACCCTCCAAGTCAATAATGATCCCACCATTATTCCAAATGACTTTGGCAGCTTCGGCTTGCTTTGGTGCCAAGTACAGTCCAGAATCCTCATTTTGCTACTCAGGTTCATATAGCATGGGCACAAGTTGTCTTTCCATTATTGATTTTAATCATTTATTGAGTCATTCAGATAATATATGTGGACTATATATTAACTACCAGATATTATTTCAATTGCTACCATATCAGGAATCCACAAGACAGACACATCTTCTAGCTTTATTTTTAATGGAGGGCATGGGAAATAAAATTTGAGAGATTAATAAATAGTATCATCAAAGAAGATGAATCTTTCTGGGCATCAGACTATTGGCAAAGAGAAGTCTTGGTTAGCCTTTCCAAGGGGTGACCTGAGGTGTCCAAGTACAGTATCAAAACCTTTCCTCAGTGGGATCACTACAAGGGAAAAAATGTCACATGTTATCCGAACACAGAGGAGGGAGACTTGGGGCAACCACTCAATCTTCTGGACTAAATCCTGTCTGCATTTTGGTATCACTGTCTGAAATGACATTTTTGGTTGGGAATTCTGGAACCCACCCATCCTAAGGGGTACTTTGGGTCTCAGTGGAATACTACATCTCTCAAATAACCCATGGATAGCCACAGATGCAGAGAGCAGCGCAGCTTAGCAGGAAGGAAGGTGTGAAGGCAAAAAGAGACTAACACGCTCTAGTGCTCGTGATGTACCAGGTGTCATGGTGGACTCTGGGCCAGTGATACTCAATTAGGTTAATGGGGCATCCTATCTGCTGCTTTCTGACCCTCTTCTTGTTACACTCCAAGGGGGTAAACCTGTGAGATCCCAGGGAGTGGAGCTGTACTTAGCAAAGAAGGGGGACTATGAGTAAGTTATTTGAGAATGGAAACATCAGAGTGCTCATGGTGCAATGGATTAAAACTGGTGAAAGTGAGAGTGCTATGGAGGAGAGAAGAGCAGACCCTGGAAGGCTTCAGGAACTGAGAATCCCAGATCTTCAGTGGCCGATTATTTAGTTAGGCTCGGTAGCACACAACTTTAATCTCAGCACTGGAGAAGCTGAGGCAGGCAGTTCTCTAAGTTCAAGACCAGCTTGGCTTACAAGATCGAATTCCAGGCCAGCCAGGGCTACAAACTGAGGCTACACTGCAAAGACTGGTGGGAAGTCTATTGACCCATATGTTCTTTTCCATTCTGAATGGTCAAACAGCTACACCTATCCTAACCTGGCAGGAAGGTTTGTTTCTCTGGAGATATTAAATGAGGTAAGGCCTATCTATATTCTGGGAGATCAGACTTGGGCATGGTGAAGGTGTAGATCACTGGGTGGGATCACTGGGATGAAGGGTGGGGGGTCACTGGAATGAAGTGTGGGATCACTGGGTGGATGGATGGAATCACTGGGATGATGGATGGGATCACTGGGTTGAAGGGTGGGATCACTGGGTGGAAGGGTGGGATCACTGGGATGAAGGATGGGATCACTGGAATGAAGGGTGGGATCACTGGGTGGATGGATGGGATCACTGGGATGATGGATGGGATCACTGGGTTGAAGGGTGGGATCACTGGGTGGAAGGATGGGATCATTGGGTAGAAGGGTGGTATCACTGGGATGAAGGATGGGATCACTGGAATGAAGAATGGGATCACTGGGATGAAGGATGGGATGACTGGGATGAAGAATGGGATTACTGGGATGAAGGATGGGATGACTGGGATGAAGAATGGGATCACTGGGATGAAGGATGGGATCACTGAGATGAAGGATGGGATCACTGGGATGAAGAGTGGGATCACTAGGATGAAGAGTGGGATCACTGGGATGAAGGGTGAGATCAAGCAGTCCATTAGGAAAAAGATATGAATTGACCATCTCCATTCTGACACTTCCCATTGTTGTGGTTCCCTCAACCTACCAGCCAGGCTTCTATCCCCCAGCAGGAGGTCAGGGAATTGCTCTCTGGAGAAGAACATCACAAAGACAAGGCCTATGCTGGCTGACATTTGAGGATGCTCATAGCTGAGCACTGTCCTCCAGGCCTACAGAGGCCATCAGCTAGTAAGGGCTCACATGAAGTTTCCAGGTGAGTCTTGATGCCTCGTTCTGGTGGTTTAGAAAAGCAAAAATGCAGTGTCCAAACTAACAGGAAAAATCAGAGGAAAGAAAAGTGACATGAGGAGCAGACAGAGGAGAGAGGAAACCCTTGGAAAGTCTCTGGAGAAATGAGGAGAGATTTGCATTCAATATATAAGAATGACACGGTATGTTTCCCTGTAAAAGAATAAAGAGAAAACAAGAAAAAACTTTTAGAAGTTAAAACTATGTTGCTCAACATATTTTAAGCACAATAAACAGAAAATTTATGACACAAAAATAAATTTCTAAGAAAGTGAAAACCAACAACAACAAAAAAAAAATCTGAATGTGTAAATAATTGTCATTTTCCCTGTTACTTGGGAGGGAACTGAGTCTATGGGGAACTTTTGTTCTGTTACCCAATTCACAGTTGGTGGAAAAAATGGGGCTGGGAGTTGAATCTGTTTCTATGACTTCAGAGTCAAAGGCAGACACATTATTGCTTTGCTGGGGATATGCCATGGGAGGGGCTGAGGAGGTAGGTGGGTTGGGGGTCATATTTTCACTTTCATGGCATTTGAGTAGCTATAAGGTGGAAGTTTCAATTTGCAGACACATTTTTGATAATCTGTAAGCGGTCCCTTCCCTGTGCTGAACAAGGGCTCTGTCCTCTTTCTATCTGGTCCTGGCCTGAACCCAGTGATTCCTTATACTGGAACTTTGAAACACAGACCTAGCGGGGGCATTCTCACTAAGTGCCAAATAGGATCGAGGAGATGTTTCTACATCAGACTATTCATCCTAGTGGATTTAACTATGACATATATTTCAAGTCGGGGGAAGGCGTGCTGTCAGAAGAAACATAACCACTAACAACTAGGATTGGCAGAGCTGCTGATTAATGGGCCTCAGCTGGGCTGTGGGTTACGGACAGCAGACAGACAAGAGTCCATACAGGCCTGATTCCCTTACTCCCTTCTTTCCTCCCTTCCCTTTCTCATTTCTTTCCTTTCTCCTCCTCTCTTCATCTCCTTTCCTTCTAGCAGAGAAGACAGAGGCCAACACTGTCACCTTGATTGATAAGTCAGTTTGAGGACATGATGTAAACTGTGTTGTGACTTACAGTTCCTGAACTGAAGTCACAGAGATTTGCTTCTGAGTCTTGGTAGATCACAACAACTTCCGTTTGATGGCAGGGCTGAGCTTCTTTCTGCTAAGCTTATATGAGGGCCCGTGTCCCAGAGGGAGTCTTGGCTCTTGTAGACAAACCTACTCACAAACAAGAAGTTAGAGAGTGAAGCTGTGCTTCCTAGTGTCTGTCCTATCCCCAACATCACCAGGCTGAGATGGCATTACTCCTTTATGGGAAAGAGTAGGTAAGAATAGAGATGGTCCAGATGTGTTGAGAATAAACGCTCCCTGTAGAAGGAAGTTTCAGGATTGGGGACTATGTTTCCTTTAGATCAAAAGCAAAATCTTGCATAAAGGATGCTTTAAGGGGTGGGGTGACAGCTGGGGAGTCCTCAGGAGATAGTCATTGAGACTAGATATGAAAAAAAACATGTTATTTGGTTTTTACATTGCTCATCTCCTGGAATACATGTTAATAAAGTGTATTAATTATTTGCTCATTGCTGTAACCAAATACCTGACAAAATGCACCTTTAGGAGGAAGGGCTTATTTTGGCTCACAGTTCAGAGGATTGCAGTCCTTCAGTGTCAGGGAAGGCAACAGGAGCATGAGGCAGCTGATCACACTGAATCTGGAATTTGGAAGGAAATAGACATGAATGCTGGTACTCATCTGGCTTTCTCCATTTTTCTCTTATCCAGCTCACACCCCAGTCCATAAGATGGTACTGATCACATTCAGGGTGTGTCTTCTCTCCTTCCCTCAGTTGAACCTCTCCAAAAACACTTTTGGAAATGAGCCCAAAGGTGTATCTCCTCTGTTCCAAATCTAGTCAAGTTTGTAGTGAAGATCAACTGCTACAGCTTCACCCTTAGTTCAGTAGACTTCCAAATATGTCATTTTTAAGTGTACCATTTCCTCCACTGCCCCTGGTCTCATGTTTATTTCATAATAAGTACAGGATGCACTTAGAGCATCTCCAAGAATCTCTGATGACATCTTAAGAGTCCTCATACTATTAAAAAATACCAAGTCTCTTCTGAGACTCAACATAATCTCTTAACCTTTAGCCTCTGTAAAAGTCAAACTACAAGTTACATAGTTCTAACATACAATGGTACTGAGTAGTTATTTCTACTCCAAAAGGGAGAGTATGGAGGATAGCAAGGAGAAGCCAGAACAAGGCAAAACTGAATGCCAGCAGAGAAACACCTGTCTTTGCAGCTCTGTATCCTACATCTCAGGCTTGTGATGGAATCATCTGCACTTCAGCAGACTTAGCTAGCCCTGCTTCTCCAGTTCTTCCACTTGCAGTAATGTATACTGTTTCATGAGCTAGCTCCAATCCATTCAGAAGCTTTCATAGTAGATTTCTCACAGCCTTGGCATTTCCAAAATCCCAAGGTCTCTACTGAAACTTAGGTCTCACCTTCAAAACAACTTCACACAGTTTTCCTTTACAGCTTCCTTCCAGGGAATCTAAATGTGCCACTCATTCTCCATTTTCAGTAGCTTTCTGAAACCTTGGTGCAAACCTCCATGGCCCCATAATCCTTGTATTTTTTATGCCTGCAAAACCAACACTTTGGGGATGACCCTGCCAAGCTCTGCTGTTGGATTAAGATGTAGTCTTGTCCTCTTCTATCACAGCTGTGCTGGCTGCTGTATGTGCTGGTGGCTGCACTTGGAAAACACTCCCCTAAGCAGTTGTGTTTGGGTGGGAAACCCTTACCGTGATACGCAGTTCAGTCTCTCACTTTTCAAAATGAGTTGGGATTTTTAGAAGTTGGGGTCCTTGGCAGGTGGGACATAGCCCTTGAGGTACCTTCCATGTTCCTCCAGGTGAAAGTGCAAGGTCTCTGTGCCTTTCTTGTCTAGAACTTTAAACTTGTTCAAACTCTTTCATGACAAGTTGCACATTTATCATATCTTCCTGATTTAAATTATCATTATAAACCACCATGAATGTAGTGAGCAATAACCCTGCCAAAGACTGAATGTGATGCTGTCTTAAAATTTTCTCAACTTACTATTTTTTATTCAGCCTCCTACAAAAATGTTAAGATATGGGCAGAGTAGAGTCAGGTCATTTTCCAGAATGTAACATGAAAGGCTTCTAGGCCAGGTCCCTATGGAATCCTTGTTATCTTTTGATACGTTATGAAGCCAGGTCTCCACTGTCCACATTTATCTTGGCATTCTGATCTTTTGAACCCCCACAAGAATGCCCATTATGCTTTGATGGAATTATCCTAGGGTTTCTGTAGCCTGCAAGCCCTAGTACTTCCAAATTCCTCCCTCAAATGAGTTCCGAATGCCTACAAACTATATGGCCAGGTAGCCACAACAAGGACACTACTCCTGCTATCAACTTTCTGTATTGTTAATTTTCTTATTGCTATGATCAAATGCCTCAAAAAAACCAACTGAAGGAAGAGAAGTTTTACTTTGGCTCATAGTTGAGAGGAATTCAATCTATCAAGGCAAAGACAGCATGGCAGACGGGATGAGATCACATTCCATCCACGGTCGAGAAGCATGCAGAAATGAATGCTGATATTTATCTGGATTCCATTGTTTTTCTTTTTTTTTATTCATTAAATGACCTCAAGACCCATGGGATGGTAGTGAGCACATTCAAACTGGATCTTCTCTCCTCAGTTAAACTTCTCTGGAAACATCCTCAAAGATGTGAGCAAAGGTGTGTCTCTTAGGTGGTACCAATCTACTCAAATTGACCATAGAGATTTACTGTTGCAAAAGCATTGGGAAACTCTACAGGGAGTCATGCCTAGCTTTTACAGCGAGTAGAAAGGAATCTTATAGTCTAAAGATGTCACTGCACCATCCCCAACAATACATTAATCGTCTTGGGCCCCAGCTGGTGTGTCTGAGTTAGGCATAGATCCAACTGCTTTATTCACTTTCCAGGGTCCTATGGGGATCAAAATGCAGCACTGTATGAAATAAAATCTCACGCACTAAATACTTCAGAGGGCATTCTAGTGATGCCTAATATGGCAACTATTCATCTTGGGGAGCATCTCCCGTGAAGGACCTACCATACATACCTCTCTCTCCTTGTCTCTGACCCACAGAGATGTTCAGGACAGAACCTTCCAAGACCATAAGCCTTCCCATCTCTGCTTTCTACCCCTACCTAACCTCAGTTCCCCTGATCCCCTGATTTTGAAAATAGGCCACAACTTGCCCAGCTATAAACACACACACACACACACACACACACACACACACACAGAGAGAGAGAGAGAGAGAGAGAGAGAGAGAGAGAGAGAGAGAGAGAGAGAGAAACAGCTCAGAAATGGCCCACACAAAGAAGTCTTAAGACATAGTGATATAACTTTCCACAAAAGCCAGGGCATCTGGGAATACACACTCAGACAATAGGCTGAGCAAATATTAGACAACTATTACTTCTCTGCATTGCCCCTTTTGCTGGATATGAATGCTTTGACTTTTCAAACACCGCAAGCATAAACCAGCCAGTCTGGAGTCAAGCTCAACATCACACACCTTCCTTTCCTTTCCATTGCTCTCTCCTTCTGATTTTCAGAGATGCACACAAAATAATTATCTAAACTGGAGGTATTCAGAAGAGAAAACTGTCCATCTAGTGAATGAATGATAGCCCTTGTGTGCCTGATATGCGTGACTTGGATCTCTCTTCTTCTGTCACCTGGACCCCATGTTATGTACAACTTGGGTTGTGCCCCAGACACACACAGGGGAGCTGTGTCATGCTTCTCTGGATCAATGTTGGTGATATTCGCAGCTCTTGTATCCTTCCTGCTAGCAATGAGCAAAAAAGGGTGGACAAGGTATTGGAGACTAAGAACACCAGAAGGCGCAGTTTCTCAAGCAGCATCTGTGAGTGCACTTAGATTAGACACAAGATACCCTTGTGTAGTGTGTTCCAAAAACTTGAAAGCAAGGGAAGACAGTAGCCTATGGAATTGCCTCCTGGAGAGAAAAGGGAGGAAGCAGAATGGAGTGATGGAGACTGGAGTGGGGGCTGCAAATGAAGGAAAGACTGCCTGGGGAGAGGGATATGATTGAAGAAGTCATTCAACAGCTCTACCTGCTGGAATTAGAATCTAGTGTTCCATAGTTCCTTTGAGATCAGGATATTTCATCAATGGTTGAAACAATAAGACAAGGTCTAAGCTAGCACTTCAAGCTTGTCCCAAGTCATCACTTGTCCAGTTTAGACTCCATTTCCTGGGCCTTCTAGACTCGTCAGCTCAGTCTTTGAGTCTCCATCCTAGACTGGTCACACCCAAAGCAGATGAATTCCTAGGTCAGGAGGTACCCAACCTCCCCTTGGCATGTCAACATGGCTGACATGACTGTGCATATACTAGTCTGATACCACACAATGTGCACACATTCCCTGTGCCCTAAGCTGTCAAGTTCTCCTACATCATCACCTGGTGCTCCCAATTCTGACTACAGCTTCTTTTCCCGTTGCCTAAAGCAAAGACTCCAGCATACCTTTCCGATGAGTCTGTTCATATTAGGATGAATGGGTTAGAAATAGGGTTTTCTCTTGGCTCCAGGCCCATCTGATGGTGGTCACCAGGGGCTGACACTATAATTTTTCCTGTTGAGGGAAGAAGGATTTTTATCTTGTCTCTGGAAGAGGGGGTGACAGGCAGGCCACAGCAGCCAGGGTCGGAAGACAGACGGTGGTTTCTCATCATTAGAAAAATTAAAGTATACAGGCAGAAATGTGGTTTTGCTTCCTAACTGTATCCTGTCAACTAAATATTTCATTTAGGCCTAATGTCTGAGCCAAATGAGACTCTGGAGCAAAACTGCACTATTAGAATACACTTAATTATTGATTCAGCCAGGCAAAAAAAATAAAAAATAAAGAAACCGGGTGGTACTCCAATCCCTCTTATCAAGTATCTCGAGTGTTAATATGCACTTGAACAGCTGCTATTATCCTGGGGAGCCCACTGTCTTCAGCTGCAAAATGTACAAATTCACACCAGCCACATGGAAACAGACTGAAAGCAATGGCAGAGAAACATCCTCTTTCTCCAGCCCAGGGAAGGTGGAACTCAAGCCCAGAGGCTGGTGACAAGAGGTGGGCAGGGTTCCTAGACCTCCTTCAAGCTTGTCTCCCTCTTACACGGGGAAAAGAGCATGCTGTCCTATGATTAGTACCTTGGTGTCAGATCTGAAAATTTTGGATACCCACAGGACATCATTCTTGTGCTCCTTTGCATTTCTTTAGTAGTTTTCAATAATAAGGGTGACGAACGTGACACCATGGAGGCCTCTAGGGGTTCTCTGAGGCATCCACCTCTCTTTTACACAGTTACTAAGGTTATAAAGACTGAAGAGACATGACCAAGGCCATGTGGCATTAGTGGGAGTGATAGAATTCAAACTCAAGTCTCATCTCCAAACTATTTTTTAGTGGAAGATAGAGTACAGGAATTCAGAGAGAGGGGAGGGTTGGTTGCGTTGGTGGGTGTGTTAGGGAGATAGTCTATAATCATATGATGGGTCTATAACAAGACAACATTGGAATTTCAGACTCAAAAGTGCCAGGAGTAGGACACCTCCCTATGAATTGTTGGGCAGGGGTGTTCCAGAGAGTCCCCGGAGAATACAAGTAATTACTGTTGCTCTTGGTTGCCAACCAGAACTTGTGAGTTCATAGTCCCCAGGGGTGAACCTACTACTATTATTTTGCTAAATAGTATCAAACTGCCCTCTAAATACATATCTCTGTACCCTAGGTTGGTACAACTCCCAGTAGTCATCAGAGAAGCTTCGTATGCAGTGAACAGTGGTTAACGTAGAGACTCAGAACTGGTCAAATTGCGGAGATTACATGTCAACATGCTCACCCGTAAGTGGGACATCTATATCACCCCCCAACCCTAGACTCAGGGAATATGCGAATGATGGAGATGAAAAGAATGTAAGAACCAGAGGTTGTGAATGACCAGCATGAAACAGTGTCTTCTAGACATGAAAAGATTGCCGCATTCGTGAATTCACAGCAGATACAGTTGCTTGCAGAAGACCTGCACAAGACCAAGCCAGCAAGCATTTTATCATGGAGAGAGAAGGGGCTCAGAAACTTTCCCCTAGCTGAGGAGCTATTGACCGCTGATGGCTGCTAGGGGCGGGATAGTCTGTTTTCTTTAGGGATGTAGTCCCTGGTAGTTGGAACAAAATCCAGTGGATGGCCCCATATCCATGAGTATATGGGCAGCACAAATTGTACTAAGTGGGATACACACATACATACAAACACACATATGTATGTATATATGAGATAAAACTGGGATGGAGTGAGGGTGGAATGGACTTGGGAGGAGTTAGGGGAGGAATAGGAGGTAAATACGATTAAGATATATTGTATTCTATAAAAAACTCTCAAAGAATATTATATTAAAGATTAAAATATCATATTCAAATGCATTCAAACTATAACCCTACTGCACAAATACTTTTGCTATCTGCATTTTATGACTTCCTCTTTCACATGATATGCCCATCACGGTATTCCATCTATAATTTGTGTATCCGTTCACTCACCCATCACTCTAGTTAGCAAGCTATTACTCCACTTTATCATTTGCTCTCTCAATCCATCTTTCCTTCCAGTATCCATCCATCCTTCCATTATCTGTCAGTTTCCATCCATCCATCCAGTCATTGAGTTGAAAGAACGTGTAAGATCCTGAAATGTAAAGTCTTCCAGTCAACATGTCATATGAAGGACAATTTTCTACTCCAAGGTAAGACACTGCCGCTGAGTCACCGCACAGAATCAAAATGTAGAGTTTTATGACTAACATGTGCTTAGTGGGACATTGTGAGCAAAAACAAGACACTTTAAAAGTCACCGCAAGATAGAGGTGACAGAATTAGCAAGTTGAAGGAGCCTCATAGGCCACCGAGCCTCTGTTGTCCCCACCTCTCTGAAGGTGGGTCTGCTCCTAAATCTTAGCCAAAAGTAGTCTCTTTAATGGTCACACAAATGACACTGACTCATGACTGTTGTATAGCTCTTTTCTCTGAATCAAAGTATTCCCTACTAGAGGGAGAAAGGAGGCTCATAAAACTTTTTGGTGGAACTGTAGGCAAGCTCACCGTAGCAGGGCAACGCAGCTGGTAGCTGAGTATCCACTGTCACCTGAGTTACCCTTTCCCTGTACTCCATCACCAAGGTAAACTCAGCCAGAATTGGGCTTCCTTTTCTCTTTTTGGTCTAGGTTGACTAGCCATTCGTTGCCTTTTCCTCAGAAAAAGTCATACAATAGTCATTCTTTCTCTTTTACATGGGTCAGCCACACCAATGTACTCATAGCTGAGGAGATTCCACAGTAAGGATGGAATGGGTTGGTCACTCTGTTTCCTTTACCCTACAACTCCTGGTTTAATTTCCTTCTGTTTATACAAGTCCTTCTTCGCTCAAGTCCTAACACCTTTGCCAAGATTCACCCGGCTGCTTTTCTTTACTTAAGAGTTTGTAGCAATTTGAGTCACTACCAGATGACTTGGGTGTGTAAAGAAAGGCTGCATTGTCAATCTTCAGTTGCTTATGCACCTCATTTTTGACTCTCCTAATATTGGGAACTCCTTGTATTAGTATCCTTTCTCCTTGCTGGGTCAAAATAGCCAACAAAAGCAAGTCAACCCATTGTATTAGTCCAGATTCTCTAGAGGAACAGAATGGATAGACTGCACATATGTTAGAAGAGGATTTACTTAGTAGATTAGCTTGCACAATATGGTCAGAGTGGTTCAACAATATCTCATACAAAAGAAGCATAGGACCCAGTAACTAACTGTCCATGAGCCTGGAGCCTCAGCAGTTCCAACCTGGGCCCAAAGAATTGGAAGGTTCCTGGGGATCTGCTGATCTTAAGTCAACCCTGGAAGCCTGAAACCAGTTCTAATATCAGCAAAAGAATCAGCTGCAGCAGCAACAGACTGGATGAACTCAGTGGTGAGAGTGCAAGTCAAGCCAGCCAGAAAGGAAAGCTTCCTTCTCTCTTGTCTTTTTATGTGCACTGCTACAAGAAGGTGCCGCCATGTTTAGGATGACTTGTCTCACTTGTCTCCTATGTTAATACAGTCAAGATAATGCTCCACAGGCCAAACTGATAGGGACAAGCCCCCATTGGGACTCTCCCCAGGTGACTCCAGGTTGTGTCTAGGTGACAATTAAGCCAAAGATCACAGGAAGTAAGGGTTTATTTTGATTCCTAGTTGAAGAAGGGGCCCAGAAGACATGGTCGCAGGAGCATACAGCAGCTGCCACACTGCATCCAGTCAGGAAGCAGGGAGAGATGAGTGCTTGCAATCCGCCTGCTTCCTTCTCTTTATTCATTCCAGAACCCCAGCTCGTAGGCTGGTGCTGCCCACATTAACCCTCATTCTCAGTTAAAACTCTCTGAAAACACCATCATAACGGCATCCAGAGGTGTGTTCCTTGGGGACCTTAATCCAGACAAGTTGACAGTAGAGATTAACTATCACATTCCCCTCAGGGACAGTTGGGCCCAGCCCAGCATAATATCCTGTTTACTGTGTCTTTTGTATACAGGAAGTTCTCCATCCCTACTAACCTGACTCCCTTCTGCTTTCTCTTTCTTCAAAAAAGATTGACAAGGATGTCCCTTCCAACCAATACCGATTCTTCAAAAACATGAAGCCAATGTCTAAAATCTCTCTAGCCTTGCTCTTTGTTTCCTAAACGTATGTCCTTTTCTTTTTCTGTCCTCCAAGGCACCATTTCCCGTTCATGCTGTTCTTTGCTTTTTCTTCCATTATTTTTCAAGCACAGAGCCTAGACAGGACATGGTGTCTGAAGGGACACCAGCCGCACATATTATCCATGTCTGTTTTGAAGAGTGTTGTGGTTATGTGAGCCCAAGAGGTCCTTCGGCCAGGTGTTGACAAGCTTTATCACAAGGCCTGTGAACAAGGCATGAGGCCTGGGGGAGGCCACAGAGACAGCATTCTGTCTTCCAGAAGAAATAGTGTATGCCAGCTCTTCAGAAATTCCCACTTCCTGTCCCTTACAGGGCCCGTGATCACTGGCTCTGCCTCAACAATCGCCTTGGCTGTTCTGGGGAGCACTGTAGCTTCTTCATGTGCTCATGTAAAAGGAAATGCCCACAGAGGCCTAAGGGATACACAAAGCAACCGGCGGTTTGTGGTGTTAAGGAAAACAACATTGGCGAGTCAGAGGACGGAAAATAGGAAATCAATGGCACGTGAAGGCTGGGCAAAGCAATTAGGACCAGGGGACTGGATCTTGCCCATGGCTGGTTGCTTAAGAGGAGTTATGGCCAGGATTGTTTCTTCTCCTGGAAGTTCCTGAGCCTCCTGCCATTTCCAGACCATGAGGCTAATGCATGGAGGACATTAAGGCTATAGGAGTGGGATTGGTTAGATGACTGCCCACACACACACACACAACACACACACACACAACACACACAACACACACACACACACACACACACACACACACACACACACGGGCCCACAAAATGACTGCGTATTTTTTGCTTCCTTGTGTTCATGCCTCTTGCCCTGTGACTTCTTTCTTTTTCCCAACTTGAAGAGGAATCTGTTTCTCAAGACCTCAAATCTGAACAGATACTTTAAAACTCATTTTAGCCATTGAAATGCAACAAAACCTGTCGTGAATCTGTTCCAAGTCTAGAAGTTAAGAGCTTGTGTGCTTTGCTCTCTCTCCAGAAGAAGGTGTTGCTATGTGGAAAGCCCACCTGCTGGATGATGGGAGATATTTGGCCCCATCGTTCTGTTGCTACAGAATTGCCATAGCCAATGGCTACGTGTGGGAGTGAGGTATCCTGAAACAGTTAACCTATAGCCCACCCACTGGATGACTACAGTCCCATGAGGGAACCCAGCCAAGACTGGCCAACCTTGACCCACATCTGTAGAACCTCCTAGCAGCCTTGTGAGTAATTACAGTTTTTTAAGTTACTGGGTTTGGGATAGTTCGCTGTGTGGCAGTAAGTAAATGAGACACAGGAAAAAAAGGGGTAGTGGAAAGAGATATTGCATGCTAGACCTCAAGGATCTTAGGATTCATCTAGGCTTCTCTGTAATCTGGGCTTATCTCTTTGTTCCCTCCCCAAGTATATACATAGCAGGTTATATCCCTAAAGTCCCTGTCGAGTGTGAATTATTGTTCTGACTTCTGTGGCTACCTTTTTCAGGGATATGGCTTCATTTCTCCTCTCCTCTGGCCTGGTTAATTCCTAGTCTGTCACTCTGCTTAGCTGTCACTTCACCTACCACGACTCATCTCTGGTCTTTAGTTATCTTTCTGTTTGTCTTTCCATTGCTTCTACATTATTTTTACATCTGTATGACCCTCATTATGAGCACAGATATTCTCAAAGCCACTGGGTGATTCTGATGAGAATTCAGGGCTGAAGTGAAGCCCAGTCACTGTGAGTGGAGTGTGGGTGCCCATAGAGGCTCTCTGGTGAGAACTTACTCAGAGTCTGAGAATTTGAGCTTGCTTTACCCAGCAAGGCTGCATAAGGAGGTGATTTGGCCATGGGCATGGTTACCAGGTGTTTGGAAGGGTCTACATTTGGCGTATGACGTGTTTTGATCTTGTAAGGGGAAGTCTTTTGCCTCTCCCTTTGGCATATTATAAAAAGCCCTTTTGAATAAAGCTCTGGTCGACTGGGTATTGACCCAAGGCCCTCCCAAATCTATTCTGTGTCTCTGTCTTTCTTATCATCTCTTTCTAGGACTGTGACTATAGCTCAGTGGAAGAGCACTCACCACACATGTATGAGTCCCTAAAATCAGTCTTTAGTCCTGCCTTAATAAAGGAAGGAGTAAGAAGTATCCTTTTTATGATTTGATGAGAAAAATATTATCTTAAAAAAGTCTCTAAAAGTCCAATATGATGTTAAGTATAGAATTTTTAGATGTCTCTTATTAGATTGGAAAAATCTTTAATCTTTATTTAATAAAAGTCATTTTAAATTTTAATTCTTTGAAAATTTTATACATGTATACAATGTATCTTGATCATATCCACTCTTCATTCCTCCCTTCCAATTCTTCCAAGACCCTTCCCATCTTCTCTCCCTCCCAACTTCATGTCCTTCTTTTATATATGTATTTTTTGTATCTATTTCAATGTGGTGGTCCACAGAGGCTTCCTAGTGAGAACTTACTCAGAGTTAGAGAATCTGGGCTTGCATTACCCAGCAGGGCTGCATAAGGAGATGATTTGGCCATGGGTGTACTTACCAGGTGTTTTGAAGGGTCTACACTTGGCTGTACAGTGTGCTTTGATCTTGCAAGGGGGAAGTCTTTTGCCTCTCCCCTTGGCATATTATAAAAAGCCCTTTTAAATAAAGCTCTAGGTGGCTGGGTATTGACCCAGGGCCCTTCCAAATCTATCCTGTGTCTTTGTTGTTTTTTTTAATTATCTCTTTCTCTCTTTCTACCTAATATTTCCTCATTCCTCTCTCCTCCACCCAAGAACCCTTCAATAGGTGGGAGCAGTCAGAGCTGGACTCCCGCAGACTCTTACAGTAGAAGTGTGTGTTTGTGTGTATGAGTGTGCATGAATATGTGTGTATGTGCATAGAAGTGTGTGTGTGTGTGTGTGTGTGTGTGTGTGTGTGTGTGTGTGTATTGCAGGAATCCTAATTGGTCTTATAATAAAAACCTGGAGCCAGATATTGGGGTAAATGCTGAAAGATCAGAGGAAACAGCCACAGCCGCTGCTCACCCTGTCAATTCCTCAGCCAGAAGAGGAAAATCCTGTCTCCATGAATCCTTAGACTGAATGCACCTGACTCCTAATCTCAGCACTCAGGAGGCAGAGGCAGGTGGATCTCTGTGACTGTGAGTTCAAAGCCACCCTGGTCTATAGCATGAGTTCCAGGACAGCCAGGACTGTTTCACAGAAAAACCTTGTCTTGAAAACAAGAAAAAGAAAAAGAAAAAAGAACAAATATTCTTAATGATTGAGCCATCTCTCCAGGCCCTCTTTTAAAAACAAGGGGAGAAGTGGCTGTGGCTTGTTTCCTCTAATCTTTCAGCATTTACCCTAATATCTGGCTCTGGGTTTTTACTATAAGACCAATTAGGATTCGTGCAACATTTGTGTGTGTGTGTGTGCGTGTGTGTGTGTGTGTGTGTGTGTGTGTGCATGTGAGTGTGTGTAAATGTGTTTGTGAGTGTGTGTGTGTGTGTGTGTGTGTGTGTGTGTGTGTGTGTGTGTTGGAGGACTGTTCCTACATGGATACTACTCCTTTCTACCTCCCTCTTTCCCTCAGCTATCTGCAGGCTGCTGCTCTTGTAAACAACCTCCCACCCCCCACCCCACCCCATCTCTGCAACTGCAGGATCACCTCTCTGTGACACATTCTGCTGTCACTTTGGCCTCAACAGAGAAGTGGATGAAAGCGTGATGTTTCTCTTTGTTGCTCTGTCCAGTGGCTTACACAAGACCACCGACAAAGGCTGGTTCCTGTGATGTTTGGAAGGCAGAGGAGGGGCATATGACAGAGAACTTACGGTGAGCAGCAGCTTGTACTTAGAAGTCCTTTGCAAGTCCCCACCACCATCACCTTCTCTGAGCTTTGCCTCTTTGTAGTGGCAATAGAGTCTCTCTCTTTTCCCCAATAATTTACTTTTCTCTCTTTGTTACCTTTTCCACTTTTCTTGACTCTTCCTACTGAGGCCACTTAATTGGACTAAAAGCTCATCTCTATGATTCAGAGCAACTCCTTGGTTTACCAGCACTCCTGGCAGGGCAGGCCCAGCCCTGGTGTATCTGCTCAGCATACACAGCCTGTTGAGATGTGCTGATGAGGAGAATACAGCTCTCTGGTTCCAGGAGTTCTGCTGTTACCTTCGGCACAAGTGACTTCTTCTCTGTCTATATATCATTTGTGCCTATTTACTGATTTATCTGTCCCTTCCATAGAATAATGTAAGAGCTGTTTCTACCTTGGAAACATGAATGTGTTCTTAGGACTGAGCAGAGAAATATAACAGGCACTTGATGCATATTTCCTAGCCAAAAATCAATGCACAAGGGGGCCATATGGGCCCCAAGTAAAGCTGGAAGAAGGAATGGATCTGGACCTAACAAGAAGGACAAACTTTGATGAAGTAGTCCTTGGTGAATAATAAGAGTAAAATATCTATCTCTCTATCATATCATTCTCTATCTATCAATCTATCCAGCTATATCTATCTATCTATCTATCTATCTATCTATCTATCTATCTATCTATCTATATCATCTATCTATCTATCTATCTATCTATCTATCTATCTATCTATCTATCTATCTATCTATCTATATCATCTATCTATCTATCTATCTATCTATATCTCTATCTATCTATCTATCTATCTATCTATCTATCTATCTGTCTATCTATCTATATCATCTATCTATCTATCTATCTATCTATCTATCTATCTATCTATCTATCTATCTATATCATCTATCTATCTATCTATCTATCTATCTATCTATCTACCTACCTATCTATATCTCTATCATCTATCTATATATCTAATCTCTGTCTATCTATCTATCTATCTATCTATCTATCTATCTATCTACCTACCTACCTATCTATATCTCTATCATCTATCTATCTATCTATTTCCATCTATCTATATCTATATCTATATCTCTCTCTATATATGGGAGGCCTCATTCAGCTGTCATACCTATGAGGAGAAAGCTCAGTTTGAAATTAGATAGACAGAGGTCATAGCTGACTAGCCTACAAGGAGGTAGTGGGTAAAGGAAGGCATGAAGATAGGCCATTGTGACAGGGATGGAGATCTGAGGCCTCAGAGGTCCTTCTACCTTATAGTGCATGGTTGAGTCAGGGGTTAATAAAGTGGGGTCAGGGACAGTTATTTCAAACTCACTCAGCCACTTGGAAACCATCCCCCTCACTGGGGTGTGTCTGTTTGTACGCAGGCAGGTACACGCAATAAAGCCTGCACCAGACTTTAGGATCAAGTGGGAAAGTGCTGACAACTTCAAAATGCAGAAGCCCTACACTGAAGTGCTTCAGAGGACTGGGTTTTCTAGTGAAACTGTCTGGACTTCGAGTTTCACCTCTTAGTATCTCTGAGAGTTTAAGATGAAGAAATTGCAGGGTCCTTACAAATAGGATAGAATACCTAATATATAAGTTTACTAGGAGCTTACGTAAAATAAACTCTTCTGAGGTAGGTACTTAGTCACTGACATTCAGTAGAATAGATCAATTAATTGTGGTAATAGTTAACAACTACTTTCAAGCCACCAGTGATGTGTCCTGTACCTTACTAAACTAGGTGGACATGAAGAATTGAGCTGCACTTTCAGGTGCTTGTGGGTAAAGACACCTTGAAGTGTTACCCTGTACATACTGTCTGAAGTCAGGAAGTGGCAATCAGGGTTTATTCTAAGTGCTCCACAAGGGTTCTAAAAATGAGCTCTTTCTGCCGGACCAACTCCTGACTCCAAACAGGGATAAGAAAACCACAGTGGCTTCTGGGAGAGTGAGTCAGCTATGGGGCACACACACGGCCACATCCCAGGTTTTCCTACAAGATTTCCCCCCTGTCCAAAACTCGATGAGGTCTGACCTTGCAAGATGGGATGAGCTCCCAGCCCAGAGCGGTGTGACTGCAGCTGAGGACGGGCCCATTCATAACCCAGGCACCAAGAAACCCGTTAGCGACATTGCTGCGGGCGGGCTATTACTTACAATGTAGTTAGTGTCGCTTAACCAGAATGGATGGTATGCAGTATTTGAGAGAAGAGCCCTAAGTCTGATGGAGAGGAAAATAAGTTACAGCAATGGTAGGCTGGTCTAGGGAAGCAGGGGACAGGGGCCCGGGTTACGACCGGAGACAGGTCATCCCTACTCAATACGATCATTTTTTTCCTTTTGGTAAAATGTTCAAGATTAAAATGCCTAGGGAAGAATCTGATGGGAGATTAAATCATTGTTCACAGAAAACTAGAAAGGGCTGCAATGAAAATAAGAATTCTGTGGGAGAAAGAGCATCAGGGGTTAGGGACAGCGAGAAGCATGGCCATGGGGAGGGTGCTGAAAACCGGAGCGGAAACTTTTTCTGAGGCTAGCTGCCCACACAGTTGGTCTAGTTTTGCCACCTTAAGGGTCTACTCTGCAGTCTTCAAAGTTCAGGAAACTTTCCCTCAAAACCATCAAAGACAGCCCTGGCTCTCTTTCAAACTGCCAACTTCTATGTCTCATTGTGATTGCTTTCCCTTTATAGCGTCTCTTACTCATGAAGACTACCAGAAAGACATGGGTAGATACATTATCCACCCCCTTCACAGCCTACCCTTGTTCCCTTAATCGATTCCTTGGGTTCCATCAGCATTGCTGAATGATAAGAAAATAGATATGAAAGTCGCTCCTTAGAAATACTTAGTGGTATACCTTTGAGAGGACACCCCAGTAGGCCTCAGACCACCAACCCCTAGCTTGAGTCCTAGTTCCCTGGTAAAGTCTTTTCTGAACTTCTGGGCCCGTGTTGCTTTTTTCTGCTTGGTAGTGGAATAAAGCCATTGAGCTGAAGGCTATATTGGCTTAGAGGAGACAAATGGGCTTGCAAGACCTACGGCTTTGGGGCCACATGACCTTACCCCTGCAAGTCTCTAATTCTTGCTTTAAAATTGGTTGACCACAGTACCAATTTCACAGAGTGGATGTGATTATTGGTACTTAGTTCTGTACACATTCAGTAAAAAGTGTGCTCCCCATTCTCTCTCTGCTCCTTTCCCAGAATTAGGAATGAGCAGAGAACTCTGTGATGGGACTCAGGAGATCAAACATCTCATTCTAATACCACCACTAAATGGCAAGCTGACTTTAGATGAGACATTTAAACTTAACCTCTCAATTCTTTAACCTATAAAAGGTGGGATGAACATTTCATAGAATTCTTGGATTAAAAGAGAAAAATAGATGATTTTTTTTTCAGTTGCTGAGAAGTAAGATACTAAAACCAAGGAGAACTGTGAGATGTCACCTAGGGTCAGCCTTCTAGCAGGACCTCTTGGAGATTGCTTGAAACTTGCATGGTTGGAAGACAGTGTTCTAAAGACAGTGCTATTTTGCTGGCAGACACAAAAGGGGGATTTAAAGTTGATAATGGGAAATGACATAACAAAGATCATGGAATTACAACTGTTTTGCTCATCACTGTATGTTTTCCTAGGATGCGGTAGTGAAACAGACAAAGGTGATGCTAAGCATCAGGTACATAGGCTTGAGATTTAGAAAGATGTTCCAGCCATTAAAGCAAATTGGACTTTTGAGACTTCCTAACCATTGAGGAATTTAACCCTTTAGATTAATACCTACCACTATCCCCAAATACACACACACACACACACACACACACACACACACACACACACACACACAGAGAGAGAGAGAGAGAGAGAGAGAGAGAGAGAACAGAAAACAGACAAAGACAGGAAACTTCACAGTTCCTGTGTTCTTTGGCCACTCCCGCCTCAATGAGATCCATGAGTTAGGGTGAACAACATATTCTCCTTCACTTTCCTCATCCATGGAGATCGAATAGGCAAACAATGATTTCTCGGTCATTCTTTCTAAAATAATGATACAATGGGGTATCACTAGGTATTGAAACAAGTAAACACTGCCCCCCTCAATTTGACTTTACACAAAAGAAGCTTGTCTTCTCAGTTCATTGCTAGGTGGCCCTCTATATAGCACACAGGGCCCAACATCTTTTGGTGTTGCCTCTGTATTCTCACCGAGGGATGTGGAAGCCTTCACATTTATAGGTAGATGGGAAGAAAGGACATTACTAAGTTCCATGATTTGGAAGTACTGCATACCACTTTCTCTCATATTCCATTATTAATGTTAGTCATATGACCCTTCATCACTCCAAGAGAGGCTAGGAAATCACAGTCCACTGCTGGACATCTGTTTGCACCATCAGCTCTGCATCACAGATTCTGGCTAGCTCTGCCATTGAAAGAGTCAATTTCATGTAGGAAGAGTAATGTGCATTGGAAGGTGACATGGGAGGTCTTTGCAAGGACAGCATCAGCGTGTAGGGTATCTTCCCAGCTATTTCTACAAAGAGTTTATCTTTCTCCCCACATTGTGGTTATGGCAGAAACTGAGAAGAGAGTATTTGAGCCAGCAGAGTTTGAGGGCCAGCAATGAGCCAAGCAATGTTTTCATTCTGGCTTCTAAGATAGTCATGCAGGATAGAAACACCTGACCAGGGAGATTAGAGGACAAGGAATGCTTGAGAGATGAGCGGAGGAGTAAAGGAAGGAAAAGTAGAGTATTCACAGTATCCCGTGCTCCTGTGCGGTGGGAGAGACCAACACAGAAGAAGCTATACTCTATCTCCCTTTTCTTCTTCCCACATCTCTTCCTTCTCTATGCCCTTGGACAGATCATCTGAACCTGTCACAAAACAATTATTTCAATGTCTATAGAACCCACTGTCTTTGAGTTATAGGCCTAGGCTATGTTCAGAATATATCAGGAGCACAGGCTAAGCACTAGTTAACATCTTCAGTCTGAAATAACTAAATCTGAGGACTAGCCACAAGCAGCTCATTCATGACCTAGCTTAAACAGCATAAAGCCTGTTCTCTCCATGTTTGCCACCTGAAAGTGGTAACTAGCCATGTGGGTTTTTCGTCTACATGTTCTGACTGCTCTGCTATTGAGGCTCATTGTTATTTCAGATGTGAGACTGGAAATGAGCACAATTATCCTGATGTGTATGGACAGTTGGGTGCACAATAGGTTGGGATTATTAACTCTCTTATTCAGGACACTACATTTCTATTAATGTTACATTAGCTTTGTTGAAAGTCATGTACCATGCTATTACATAATGAGCTTACAGTCAACTAATCCCCTATGGTTTTGTTTTACATGAATTTCTGGAAAACGAAGAGTTCTCCCCACTCGGTATTTACACAATTAATTTTAGATCTAAGAGGTAGGACCTTCAGTGGACCTCAGGTAAATTTTGTCTTGTATATTCTGTCCCATCCTCCTGGTCTGCCTTTTGAATCTAGATTTTCATCACCCAGAGTTATTAGCTGTCCACCCAGCTGGGTGCCATCTGCAACTTTGATAAGCAAGCTTTCTGTGTGATTTAGGCAGGCATTTGTGATGGTCAAGTTTCAACTGTTTTGCATAGACTATTGTTAAAATGAGATTGTATCCCTTTGCATATATTAGCCAATGAAAAGAAAATTAGTAGACCAGTCAATTTATGGATGAATTACTGCCTACCCACAAGGTGACATGCAAAAAAAAAAAAAAAAAAAAAAATTCACCTTGCCTCTGCTTCTCTTTGCTGTCTTTCCTGAGAGGTGCAGGGGAATGGAAGACAATGTTTTTTAGTACTGATTAAAATGTTTCTTCTCGTTTGAAGGCTAATAGATGTATAATATGCATAATAACCCTCACCCATCCAGTGCAAAACTTCTATTTACCCTCAAAATCCATTCTTCCTGTACGGTTTCGTCTCAGAATGCGACAATTGCATCCTTCCAGCGGCACAGTTCCTAAGTCCTTGATGTCATTGTTGACTCTTATTTTCCTTTCTCACCCCAAATTCTAGTTATCCACAAATCATTTTGCCTCAAGCTTCAGAAAATACCCAAGACATAATCCTGGGTATAGTCCACCATTCCAATTGCCACCATCCCAAGCGGAGCTGCCGCCATCGCTAGCCTGGTCTGTTGATTGCTAGCCTGGTCTGTTGATTGCTAGCCTGGTCTATTGATTGCTAGCCTGGTCTGTTGATTGCTAGCCTGGTCTGTTGATTGCCAGCCTGGTCTGTTGATTGCTAGCCTGGTCTGTTGATTGCCAGCCTGGTCTGTTGATTGCTAGCCTGGTCTGTTGATTGCCAGCCTGGTCTGTTGCTGTAGCCTCTTCCTGATTCCCACCATTGCCCAACTGTGGTCTGCCCTCCTCTGAGCAGCAGAAGACATCTTTTAGGAAACTAAGTCAGATCACATCTCCCTTCTGCTCAAAACACCTCAATAGCTCTAAGTTTGCTCAGAATAAAGTCTAAATGACATATTATAGTCAAAACCATCTTGGGAGACATGACCCCTCCATCCCCTGACATCTCTGGATGTTCCTCCTTGCTCATTGACATCAGTCATAGTTCTCATTGCCCATGGAGCATTCTAGAAAAGATCTTTTTCTGGTGGCTTGTCCTTCTGGATGGCTCCCATCCTGCCCATATATGTTCCTTCCTATGTTCCCTAACCAATCTGAGGAGCTTTCTTGACCATTTTGTACAGAACATGACACCCCTTTCTGCGTCCCAGTCTTTTCCTCTTCTTATTTTATTTTTTTCTCCGAAGTATTTAGTGTTGCCTAGTGTAACACAGTGAGTCCTGGTTTATGACATGTGCCTTCCCTCTAGCTACAAACAAGGGTTTCCTTTGCTCAGTGCCATACTCCTGCACTGAGAATGTGCCATGCACATGGAAAGCTCCCTGTAAATACCTGTGAGGCGATTAAATGGATGGTACTAGGTTAGCCTTCAAACTTCGAGCTGTCTCCCTGGTCTAAGTTTCTCCAGCTATACTACAACATAATATTTGTTCAGTAGAATTCAAACATGTTTCTCTCAACACTAGGGAACACTTCCCTCAAGTGAACATATACTTATGCAGGAATCAAATAGATACATTCAACCAGAAAATCTCCCTCCCCTTTTGATTATATTAATGAATCATATTAAAGTGAAGTCTTCTGGCTAAAAAAAAGAGCAGAAACATGATCTGAAGATTCTCAGTCCCTATGCCTACTTCAAAGTCCTCCTCATGGAGGAAATTAAACACACATACACACACACACACACACACACACACACACACACACACACACAAAACCAAAGTGTTTATAAGTTGATCAGTGTGATGAGTGTAAGTTACCAGAATTCATTGCTAAGAAAAGCTGTGTATATATCATCATTTATGAGAGTTTTTTTTCCCAAAGAGGAAGCAATTATCTTTTAAACCTTATTTGTGTTCCATTCTCACTTCCTCCCCTTCTCTCCCTCCCAACACCGATGTGGAGGATGGGTTAGGAGCTCACTGAAGGTCTTGTTTCAAGATGAAGATAATGGTGAGACAGGAGCATCTGGGGTTACCATCACAGGCACACCTGCCCCAGATGGGGAGAGGAAGCTGCGGATTTTAGTGAAGATGCACCCGAGATTTCTCAAGTGACTCAACCCATTGTTGAAATGAAAAGACATCCAGTCTCCCAAATTAAATGCAGGCTCAATTAGAAATTTCGCTGAAATTTGAAATTACAACCGTTTCTCCCCCTAAACGACAGGATTACATGGCATCGCTGAGAAACTGACAGGTAATTTGAGAAACTAAGGTTCCTTGGACTCTGTAGTTAATGGAGAATTTAGCACCAATTCCCGTGTAATTTGCACTTCTGAGAAGCAGAATTATTATAAAGTCAGACATCTCCAGCACTTTCAACTCTTGGATCTGCCAGGCTTTAAGATGACCAGGAATGTGGAAGGACTAGGGTCAGAGGTCACCATTTCAATATCTGAGGCTGCCGGGCTCCCCCAAACTGGCATTTGAACTGAAGAGTTGGAAATTGGAGGTGACATTCAGAAGTCTCTGAAAATTATAACCCTGACTTCCTCCTGGAGAAGCTTATCTGAATCCCGGCTTCCCCTTTGATGAGGTTACTGAAAAGGCACTCTGCTCCGCGCTCTTGAAAGATAACCGACAGCGCCAGTGAGGCCCAAGTGTATCCCTTGGGGGAAAACAGTAGCAGATGTAACAAGCAGGGACACTAATTAAAGGGTCTGGGCAACTTGCTGGGGATGAGGGAGTCTGCCCCTGATGTCTCTTCTCTCTGGGCTTCTTGCAGGAGTGATGCCCTGAGCCACAAGGATCTTTAATAGATGTTCCTCAACACCGCTGCCCCAGGAAGCAACATCTGTGCTAGAAGGGATCACTCCTGGAGATCATGGCTCCCCTGCTCCTCAACTGGCTGTTCTGTTTATCTTCTTGCCCAACAGGAATGAGACACGGACACCAAGGCTGCCTCCTTCTCAGGCATCCGACAGGACATAGCGATCCAAGTTAGTTGTTCCCCTAGTCTCCCTGTCTTTACCTGTCATGAGAAGAAAATAAATAAAAAACTAACACAGCTGTAAAAATCAAATGGTTAATATTTTGAGTTATTGGTCAAATTATAATTTTTTTCTTTATAAGTACATACAATTTAGTCAAGACTTTTAAAAATGATGCTGGGGCTATTTAAAAATAAATATAAGGGGGCTGAGGAGAAGGCTCAATGAATAAAGATGCTGGCCACCAAGTCTGGTGACCTGAGTTTGATCCCTAGGATCTACATGGTGGAAGGAGAGAATGGCTTCCCATAGTTGTCCTCTGAGCTCTGCATCTCTCTCAGGTGTGTGACGCACACACACACACACACACACACACACACACACACACACACACACACACACACGGCTGGGGAGATATCTCAGTTATTAAAGTGCTTGATGTATAAGCAGGGGATCTGAACTAGATCCCCATCACTAGTCTGCAAAGCTGAGCATGAAGGCATGTGTGGAGAGGAGAGGGGCAGACGCTTGGCTCTCCTTGATCATCTAGCCTAACTGCACTGCTGAGCCCAGGTTCCTGTGACAGGCCCTTTTTCAAAAATCAAGGTGGCTGACTCCTGAGGACTGACACGTGAGGTTGTCTTCTGTTCTCCACATTTACCAGCACACATGTGCATGCACATCTATGCATCCTTACACACACACACACACACACACACACACACACACACACACTTTATATATAAAATCTATGTTCTTGAAATTTATTAATTGTTCAGCAGGTATGCAATGAATACTGTGTACAGAGTATATTGCCTGCAATAAATAAAAGAATGAGTCTAAACCATGGCTCTTATCCTACAGGCTTACACTGCAGTGAACGATAAGGGTGGTATATGACTAACAGGTGAAATAGAACACTGTTTAAATCCGTGCAATAAGAGATTATTGTATAGCCCTGTGTCAATCCCGTGATCAGGTGTCGTCCTCCAGTTTCATGAATTCTTCAAAGATGTAACTATAGGATTTCAAATATGCCAGAGAAGCCACCTTAGTCCATTCTATTTCTTATAAAACAGATCCCCACAATGCATAACTGATTATTCTATGGTTAAAAAAAAACAAAAAAACAGTGGCTTTGTAAAGCAGTGAGAAAATCTTCATTATCCACGTCTAGAGTATCTACATGGGAAAAGACAGTTTTAGGAGCCTGAGAAGCAAGCGTCTCGGGCCAGCTGAAGTGGCATCCTCTGAAGCAACATCAAGCCTGAATGAAAGCCCTGGATGTCAGGAAGCCTCTGCAGTAGATGAACCATCAGCAATGTGATCCTGGTTGATATCCTCAGCTGATAAGGACAGGCACGACGTACGACTGCAGGGGCAGAGGCTTCTGCCTCCCAGGACCGTTCTGAAGCAATGACTTCTTGGAACTGGTGCCCACGCCGAGCAGTAAACAGTCACTGGCTTTGCAAACAGTGCGTTCACTCCCAGACCGAAGAGTAATCTTCTTATGTGCACAGTGTGGAAAGGACATCTGGTCCCAGGACAGTCTTTTCAGCCATGGCCGCACACACAGAAAACAGTTATTGTGTGCCCATCATTCTCTAAAATAAATGACAGATAACTACAAATCTGGGGAGCTCACACATAGACGCACTATCTTCATAAAGGTCCTTGTGGAATATAAAACTTTAATAAGCTAGGTCTTAGCTACAGTAGGAGAAATCTGTAAATGATGTTTTAAAACAGATGTGTCGAAGTTTGTGGCAACTATCCTATTCATTCACATTGCATATGTTCTTATCTGTCTGTTTGTGCCTGTAGAGGCCTGAGGTTGATGTCACATGTCTTCCTCTATTATCCACTACCTTATTTTTTGAGACAGGGTCTTTTCATCAGTCTGGTTAGGTTGGCTGGCCAGACAACTCACCGTCAGCATTGAAGTTATAGGGATGCGCCACCACCTCTGACCCTTACACAAGTTCTGGGAATCCAAGCCCAGGTCCTCGTACTTGTCCACAGCGCTTTACCCATTAAACCATCTCCCCAACCCCTATGTTAATGTCTTTCTGAGTAGAAATAATCTTGTATGCCCTAAAATCACTGTTAGACTATCTGAATCTATTTGGTACCAACAGGTTAATTTTCCTGAGTCAGATGCTAAAATCACAAGATTGGTAATACAGGACTTAATCACGTCACTGGGAAATATCCGTTGATTGCATTGGCCCTTTGTTTCCCATTCGGTAGAAGCTTAGCTGTAGATACAAAATTTTGTCTGTTGTATCAATTGGTTTGTACTCACTCAGTGCCTAGAACAGTGCTTGGCATATAGTAGGCACCGATAAATATTTATTCAGGAGATGATTGAAAAGGTAAGTTTGTTGTCTGAGTGAATTGCCTTCAAGTTGCTGTTAGCAAGTAAGGCGGCTTCTGTACTAGTTGAACTGGAATGCATATTATCTATGCAAGGAAAGTTCATTCCTGTATTCATTTATTCTCCATTTACTTTGTTATTTATTCATTCATTCAAAACCAGCTATTTAGCATTGACTGTGTGCAAGTCACTGTGATGGGAGCCATAAAGTTGCATTATGGGAGACACAAAGACGGACAAGACACCGTTTCCACCAGCAGAGAAGTCGCACATGTGTTTATGTTGTGGAGAAGGCGTGACCAAATACAGCAATTGGATAAAGGCTGAGCTAGAAAGGCAGCCTGCAGGTGCCTCAATTCTGAGATTCCATGATACAGAGATCTAAGGGTTGATTTAAGATAGTTTCTAGGCAACATAAAATCTAGTGTTATTGAGGCTTAAGTGTTAAATTTCTTTTCATGGTGAGTACTTTATGAAGAATATGCAACTTAAATGACTTGGTATTTGGAAAAGTCGTTGGCCCTGGCTTCTGAGCAGTCTCCATTGTACAGGATCAATTGCTGTACAAGCCATACCTTCCATAGACTAGGTAGATGAGCAGTTTAGGCTGAAGCTCAGACTGGCCTTCATCTTAGCTGGTAACCATCCTGAAGACCAGGCCACCCTGTGTGCCTTCTCTCTGCTCTACTGAATCACACGGATCTGCCGTTCCAAGCATAGCATCATTCACATCCAGTATAATCTAGAGGAGGATAATAGAAGTCAAAAGCACACAGAAATGAGCTTTAGGCAGAATAACCCCTTCCATTAGATGAACCCTAGTTTCTAAAATATTTGTTCTTATCCGGGATCTTATCGGAAGGGACACTGAGTCTCCAAGTAAGATTCTCATTTGTTCAGGCCAACATACTTGACCAGTGGTAGCACTGGAGGTATGTTTCCCTCAACTACATGAAACTTCCCGTGAGGTGGTGACTGTGGGTAGACCAGGAATCCTTCTTCTGTGCACCAAGAAGCTCCATATACACGAAAGTATGAAGCAACACCATCCTCCCAAGATTCTATGGAACGCTAGCATCGTGCATCCCACTGGATCACTAGAGTGGCATGACCCACTGGGCCCCACAGGCCATCCAGCAGACAGCACCGGGAGTGATGCTCCGTCTTCATGCTTGTCGGGTCCATGAATGCATTAAGGTATCACAAGGAGATAGCACTAGGGAGACTGGACCACAGCCCAAACCAAAGTCACCAAGTCAAGGCACAGGCTGGGTTGGCAGATAGACTTTGTGTGTCAGGTCTCTAGAGCAGGGAGGAGGCACAACCTTTCCTTTCTGAATCAGGCCAAGTCCAGTTGCTCTAGTGTCAAAGTGTCTATTGATTATGCCATTGATCCCTTGAAGCTACCATCAGGAAGGATCACTTCGAAGGGCTTTAGAGGCTTTTACCTGCAGGCTTTTGAAATGGACTCAAAAGGCCTGAATTCAAGTTCCTCTTCTACCCTTCACAACATAGATGGTTCCAGCAGGACTCCAGAAAATGAAAATCAAATAATACACCCCATATATATCCCCAGCTTTGGGGAAGGATCATATAAAAGAGCATTTATGAGAATTCTTTGGAAAACTGTATATACTGCATTAACATGAGTATTTTCCTCAGAACAGAAGGCTGTAGTGAAGCAACCATCACCAAACCCTGACTCCGCAGGGTTTCCTGTTCACATCCCAACCACTGGCAAACACAGCTCCGGGATCTACTGCTGAGATCAGCATTTTCATGCTTACCACTTGTGGCTAATAACCCAAGTAGTGGGCCTAGGTCCCCTCGGTGCCAATGGCAGGGAGACAGAATTTGACTTCACAGTAGTATAATAATATCAATCAACATACACTGAGTGCTCGTTCTGTGCCAAGCCCTCTGCTAAGTTCCTTGCTTGCATGAACTTATTTAATATGTCGAACAAGGTAGCGGACAGTCATTCAATAAATATTTTTGAATACATACAATGTGCTACACGCTAAAATTGCCACCAAATTACAGAGATGGAAAGATATCATTTCTTTAAAAATAAACAACTCATAGTTTTGTGGAGAGACAAAAATTAAAAAAAAAATACAACATAATATATTATGTTTTAAAAGTGAAGGTGATGGAAGACATGGGTTTCTCAGGCAGTGAGGCAAGATGGCCCAGCCCAGGAGCCAAGACTTGAAGGATATTATTTGTGACCAAAGTTAGACTTGCCATCTGTGCAGCATAATAGAAAGAGCACCCCTCAAATTATCGCTGGGAAAATAAATATCGCTCTGTATCATGTGGACTCAGTTAGCTGCTCCAGGGGCCAGATAATGACACAAATATGATTGTGCGAAGCAAGATATTACAACGTATTTCATAAGCTGCAGTGATATTTTCTCAGCTCATGAAAAACAAGATAATGCCCATAAAAATAAGATATTATGGTAAAATCGGTATTAATTACTAGGAGCCAAAGTGCATTGCTTGAGGCTGTAAAACTTTTAATATTCCAGAAGAAAGCAGTTCAAGGAACAGGCTAGCCACGATCGCTTAATCGCTTGGCAGCGCCCCAGCCTGTCTTGGTGAACAACAGAGCCAAGGCAGCACAATCAGTCCCAAGCAAACAACCCCGTGAAGCATGGCGAATTTGGCTGAGATGGCTGAGTGGGATGGGATGGGGGTGCTGGGAGCAGAAAGTGTCTTCTTTGCATTTTCCTTTCTCATGTCTGATGGGCTGGGATCAGCTGAGAGGCCCTGGCTTCGCCTTTGGGGGGCTTTTGGCATACCATGGACCATTGGTTCCTTAAGGTCTAGCTTTTGCAGTCACTGTTGCTATAGATGAACACCACAGGTCCTTGGTGGAGGATGGAGATTTTACCTTCTGCCTTCCTCCCTATCTTTCTTCAGCCATAAACACATGATATGCAGGTGTACACACACACACACACACACACACACACACACACACACACACTCCATGCACTGAGCTCCTACCTTATAAAGGTCAGGATTCATCTAACTGCTTCAGTTTCCCTCTTTGAATGTTAGACCCATTTGGTGACAGCCTCTCTCATGTGCCATAAACGAAATAGAAACATATGCACAAGCAGCGATAAAACAGATCCAAAACGGCATCTCTGCCGCCTGTTGCGTGGCAGCTGAAGTCAGACATCTTAATGTATGATATTATGGGAATTACCCACATTAAGATAAAATATCTGGATTTAAGTAACTATCTCTTGCTCTGAATTAACTTGAAGATTTGAACTCAGCAAACAAAGGCAGATGACTCGGGGCTCAGGCAATTTGCTCCCAGCCACTGCTTCTCTGGTGGTGACACCATGCAGGAGATGCAATGGGTGTTTGGAGTTTGACTAACGGGGGCCAGTGTGTGTGGGGGGGACAGGGACCTGGTTGTGTTTTCCAGATACCAAGGGAGTCCAGGAGGATGCTCTATAACCAAAAGGTGTCAGCATTTAGAAGAACATTAGGAGTTTAGCGCTGTGAGCGTCTGCCTCAGCCCCAAGGCATAAGCACTAAGTGGAGAGTTCCTAGTATACAGTGAATCTTTTTAAAATATTACTTGAATGAATGACGTGTCGTCTGTTCCCCTTATCCTTGGCAGTTAAAAACAATCGTGTGTGTGTGTGTGTGTGTGTGTGTGTGTGTGTGTGTGTGTATTGTGACTTTTCAACCCATGTACCTGTACAAATGCAGACACACACACACACACACACACACACACACACACACACACATCTGGATTTCGGAGGATGTTGGATATCCTCTTCTATCACTAAACCTGGAGCTAAGTTGGAAACTGGAAAGCCCCAACAATCTTCTCCTCAAAGCGTTGGGATTATGGGATTGGGCAGTCAGCTCCAGTTCTTTATGGGAATGCTGGAGATTCAAACTCAGATCCCCATGCCTGTGCACCATTCTATCTCACCCACTGAGACATCTCTTCCCTGCCTCCACCATTTAGTGCCAGTACAAACCTCTACTTCCCTCACCTGGTTGGAACCTGTACTGCCGTACCACCAGTATTAGGTGTGAGCAGGCTCCTTCCCTTAAGGTCTTTGCAAGAACTGATGGCATCAGTTGTGTTCCTAGTTGCCGGGAGTGCCCTTTCTGGCTGTCCCCTTTGAGGGCTAACATGCAGATCTGACCAGGTAGAATGAGGTGGCTTTATTCATTGGTGCTGTGAGAGTTTCTGAGACTCTTCGGGTGTTTGGCGAAGCATGCCAGACCAGACATCCTGGGCTGATGCTGTGGCTTTGCTGCCCTGAGCAGTAGAGTGGACCTGGGGACCATATCCAAGATTGTGGATTTTGCTTTGTAATGAGTAGTGTGAGGTTCCCAAGTGTCTTAGATTCACATGGAAAAGCCAGGTAAGTGGCTTCCGTACTCCCAACCCCAGTGTTTCACCAGCCTTACTCACTCCACTGAGTTCAGATGGGTCAGAGACAACGATATAGAACACCAACTTATGACTAAATTGTGGTGTGCTCAGAAGGATCCAAACTGTTGCTTTTCCCAGGATGGCCGAGTGCAGTGGGCCTTCAAGATAGAGACTGACATTTGGGTCCTTTTAAAAGGTGTTCATTGGCTTTATAAAGAATCTGGTATTCATGAGGTATTAGGGACTGGGGTGGGAGCAGATCAGAGAAAAAGGAACAGAGCTCATTTCTGTCACTAGGAGTTGGTGTGTGAGACATGGACATGCACACGCCACTACAGAATAAATTGTAAGAAGATGGCTGAGGCCTGAGATCAAAGAAGGAGAGGAGAGACAGATGGTGGATAGAGGTTCCAGGAGTCACTGGAGAGGTGCCAGTCATCATTCAGGAGACGTGGGACACCTTAACATCAGGGCTGGGACAATTGCCTGCACTCCCAAGAACCAAGTGGGAGACCCAAGCAGAGATTTCACCATAATGGATAGATCATAAAAACAGTTTGTTGACAAACCCAAGACTTCAGTGTGGAAGGCCAAACTATAAATGTTTTGGAAGTAAATAAAGGAAGCTATCTTTGTGACTATGAGCTAGGGAAAAATTCTCAAACAAAACACACAAGGCATTAATAATACATTCAAAACCTGATAAACTTAAATACATTAAAATTAAGAAAGTGTGTTCACCAGCTCGATGGCATAAAGATAGTGAAAAAGACAAGTCACAGATGGAAAGAAAGAAAGAGATCTGTAACACCCAGGTACAATAAACAACTAATATCCCAAATACCCAGAAATGAGAAAAGTCATTAAGGAGATGAGTGATGCAGCAGTTGACACATGGTGGAGGGGGAGGCGGGGAAAAGACAGTCTATGGTAAAGAGAATGGGATGGGTAAATGGTCAAGATGTCATGGGAACGAGGCAGGTTGGGGACCACAGCAGGGAGAGGAGCCACAACACAGGCTTGGAAGCATGTGAGTCTACAGAAGAAAGGCTAATGCAGAGACCAGCTAAAACATCAGCCTTTTGTTAACTCCCCCCAACACAGACCCAGTTGGCCTCTAGCAAGTCACCGGGAGAAGGTTAGAGCACGAAATGATTCACTCATTGATATTACACAAAGTCATACGCCCATAAGTCCTTATTCCAGCATCCACATTTGGGGCATGTTTGTGTTAGGTCTTCAACCCACCAAGTGTCACAGAGACCAGGTGTAAAACCTGCCGGGCAGGGCTAGATTGGATTGGACTTGGCAGTTGCCTCCACCTATCACACTCTTTTCATCCTGTGATTCCTGCTGGGATCCCCGCCCGACAGGGTAACCTGTGATTGTCCCATGACAGCACAGTGCCTGACAAAGTGATCTCCCTTGGCTATAGCAGCCAACATCACTAGACACAAGCCTCTCTTCAAGAAAACTCTTCAAAGGGCCCCCTTGCCTTGAAATGCTACGCACTTCTTCTCTAGGCTCTTAAACAGAATAATTCATTAGTCAGCGAAGAACAATCAATATCACACTCCGACAATTTACACACTGACTCTGTTTACCCAGTGGACCCTCTCTCATAATATTATTTATGATCCTAAATAACTCCTTCGGCATTCGATAGAGCCAGGGGTGCCCTGGGGACTAGGACACAATCAAATTATGAAGACGTATGGTTTGCTCAGCCCTGAAAATGTGCAGACACATTTCACTGATGGGAGTCTCACATTGGACCCCTTTCCTGGGCCCTTCTACAACCTTCCTAATGGTTCCTGCTGGAGGAGATATCTCTCTCAAAGGAGACATTAATGTGCATCCAGGAAAGGTGGCTGCCAAGGGCTTTTTTAAAAAAAAAAAAAAAAAAAAAAAAACACGGCCATTTCAGGACTCTCCAAAGTTCAGGGCACTTTGAACGGGTTGTAGATTCCAGACTAACTAGCAATTAGGGTGTTGATGGGCTTAAACACAGGTACCTGGGGTAGATGAGAAAGCTGTGTGTGTGTGTGTGTGTGTGTGTGTGTGTGTGTGTGTGTGTGTGTATGTCTGTGTGTCTGTGTCTGTGTGTATGTGTAGGAGTGAGATTAGATTTGGAGCAGAGGATCTGTGAGGGCTGAGGGTAAAATGAACACAATGGGGTGTGTAAGGATTCAGGGTTATCTCGAAAGTCATTTCAAGAGAGAAGGAGAGAGAAGGTGAGTCTACAGCACTTAAAAACATATCTGTTAATTATTTGATTTGTTCCAATGAGCATGTATTATTTATGCAATTAAGGTACACAGAAGAGGCAAGACACCCTCTTCCTCCTCTTCCTTTTTCTCCTCCCCGCCCTCCTTCCTGCTCCTTCTCCTTACCCTACCCCTTACCCTGCACCCAGACTAGAGAAGTCATGAGAGATTTTGATATCACCAACTGACCATAGATTGGCATACCTCTCAGTACATACCCTGAGCCCATTTGGTAGAAGAGAGTGTAGAGGCAAGGGCCCAGGAGAGCAAAGAGTGTAGCCTCAAAGGTGGAGGAATGTTGAAATCTTGACTTTCTGTTGCTGGGGACAAATGGCCTTTCTCTCCTCAGCAGAGCAGACTCCCAGTGGACAGGGCTGGCACAAAGAGGAGAGGAAAGCCTGGCCCGGGGCCTCCTAGCTGTCTGCATCGTGATGTGGTGATCCCAGACTGGTGGAGGAGCTTCTGGGGCCGGGAGGAAGAGCCCAGACACTTTGGGCTGTGACAGCTTTTCAAAAAGCCTTGGGTATGTGCCAGCCTCTGGCAGTCACACTTGAAAGCTGCCCTTTCCACATACTCTTCACAAGGCCCAGAACTCGATGAGAGAAACACTGCCATCCCTGCTGGCCGGACGAGGCAGTGAAGAGCTCCAGCAGGCACACCCTGACCTGGCACAGGAACTCTTGACTCCCTGGGACTCAGCCATCTCTCCACGAGCCTGGTGTCACTCTTCCTCATGAAACCGAGGAATGGCCAGCAGTGGGTGGCTGTGCATAGGTCTGGCCCAAAGTATAATCTGTGATCCAGGCTTCAAAGCTTAGAAATACATCACAGAGTCCAGGAAGGCTACCCTTGTGTCCAGCCTAACTGTTCTCTGCTTCCACGGGCAGCTGGATCTTTGCTTCAGGAGGGTCTCATGGATGTTCTGACATGCCTATCTTTTTTCCTTCCTTCCTTCCTTTCTTTCTTCCTTCTTTCCCTTCCTCCTTCCTTCCTTTTTTCCTTCCTCCTCCCCCCTCCTTTCCTCCCTCCCTCCCTTCCTTCTTTTTTCCTCCCTCCCTCCCTCCTTCCTCCCTCCTTTCCTTCTTCCCTTTCTCCGCTCCTTCCTTCCCCTCTTCCTTTCTTCCTTCCTACTTTCTTTCCATAAACTCTCCCTTTCTTCTCCTCCCCCTGCCCTCAACTCTCTCATCCTCCTCTTTCTTCTACTTCCTTCTTTTCTTTCCCTCCCTCTCTTCATTCTTTTCCCTTCCTTTTTGTCCTTTCCCCTTAAAATAGTTAATGAATATCTTCCATATTCCAAACACGCAGACACTCGCCTGTAAGAAGCTCATGGGCCACTGGTAAGAGAAGAAAGGGGCTCACAAAGAGCTGGAGTGCAGTGTGGGTGGAGGAACCTGTGAGAGAGGCAAGCTCAAGGGCTGCGGGACTGGTTCTAAGTGCTGTCTGAGCAAGCTTACTGCGGGAGATGAAATTGTCAGGCAACTTTCCTAGGTTTCCCACTGTCTATTCATAAGCTCTCTCAAGAAGGAAGGTCCTGTGACTCCAGGTACACACTAGGAAAGATCCATGGCTTAAATGAACAAAAAGTTCAGTGAAATAATCCCTCAAGTGACATTTAGGCTCCACTCACATTTAGAATGCCTGGTCCCAGGCAGCAGCCAAAGCTCACAGTTTCACACAAGTATAGCTTCTTCTCTTCTCTCAGGCCCGGTTCTCCACATCTGGATGGAAGCTAAAGAGCCAGCTTCCTTTTTCCAAGATCCCACTATCTGCCTGTGGCTCTACAAGCAGAGCCCAACTCAGAACATTCCACTCCTCTCATTTGTGAGGTCCATGCCACAGACTATGGAGACATGTTTTTGCAAAACACATTCTCGGAAAGCAACTCAGGAACCCCCTGCTCCGTGCTCCCCGCTACTCCACACACTGGAGCACCTTTCTTCTCCTGCTATCACCATGATGGGTTTGTCAGACAGATTCCCCTTTCCACTATGGGGGTCAGACACTTGTCGCTGAATGGTCTCATCAAAAGTCTCTAGAAGGTTTGAGCCGAAAGGCAATCATACCCACCCCTCCCCACTATGCGAGAGCACAGAGCTCAGCCCTCTCCAAAGAAATTCCTTTTGAAATCACCATCCCTTCAACTTCCAACCCACTTGTTCTTTTACACCCTTAAAGAGAGTGAGGACATTAGAGCCATGAAACCAGTTTCTGGATATTTCCTGGGCCGTCTTTAGCAGCCAATACTCAGCCAGCTCAGACCCTCGCCTCTGGTTTCAGAAGTTAAAGAAAAGGCAAGAACAATTCTGTCTGGGGAGACTAAGGGATATGAACATGTGGGAATGGGAACTTTCCATTGAATGAAAAGGAAGGTGTCACAGAAGGGTGCCGTGACTGACTTCATGCACTGGAGCAAATGGTCAAGGTTCAACTATAGGAGTCCCGTGGGCGGATAAAGAACCACTGGCTAACTACTGTGGTCCTTGACCCTGGGAACATTTTCCCTGGGACATTTTTATTGGGAATTTTAGATTGTATTGTTTTCTATGTTTTATTGATGTGTAAACAAACTTCGAGAATCTTGGATGTGCTGTTAATTATTTGGGTTCCTCAAAATGTGAGCATATGAGAGACTTGGAATTGAACCATCTCACTCTTGAGGTTCTGGGGAAGAACATGCATGTACCTCAGTGGAAGACAGCTCAGAACATGGCCACTCAAGGATTCTCCCACTCTACTCAGAGGCTTAAAATGCCTCTCTGCCTTGGATCTAGCATGGTGAGAATACAGGGATGACCTCTATTTCTTTGAACTTGAATTTAACTCGACAATTTGGACTTTGTCTGGACTTTAATTCACAAAGACTAAATACTTTGATTTTGGTCTTTAATCTCTTTGGGATTTTTAATCTCTAAATTCTCCCCTAGAAATTTGATAATGGGAAAGGTTTATATCCAAATTGGGGGCATCTTATTTTGGCATTTATTATTGAAGAATCTTCATGCATTTTTTATTAGCTCTTTATGCATGTTATTATTGAAGTATCTTCATGCTGCTATTAAATCTCATTACAGAACCTCTGATGAGTTTATTGGGCCATGTGGCTGGACATAAATTTGGACTGGAAATAGAATAGGCTCTGAACTTTCAGCCTTGGGCATAGCATATCTTTGAAGTTGATTTCATTAATGTACTGCTGGGGTCCACAGAAGAGCTTACAGGAGCAAAATCAACCCTGTCTTATGATGGTCCCAGGAAGATGCAGGTAGGATTAGGGATGTTGGTGCTGGGGAGCAGCCTGATGTTAGAGAGGCAGGACGGCTGGGATTGGCAGCTCCTTCCTTACTTGGAGAAGATGATCATATCCCTGGTTTATGGGCACTAAAAGATAAGCTTAATTAGTTAAAACATACACATGTATATACACACACACACACACACACACACATACACACACACACACACACACACACACACACACACTGGGGAATGCTCATTCCTTCTGTGATGACTAATTTTCATTATCAACTTAACTGGATCTAGAATCATCTAGGATAGATGCCTCCAGGAGTTTGTGTGAAGACACTTCCAGAGAGGACTCATTGAGCAGAAAAGGCCCACCCTGAACATAGGTGGTACCATACCAGTAAGCTGGAGTGAAGGAAGTGGGGGAGAGGAGAAAGCCAAAGGAGCAGAGGAGTGCCAGTACTCCCCTTACTCTCTGCTTCCTGGTCCACAGAGATGGGCATGAGTAGCCTCATTTCCAGCCACCATGCCTGCTACATCATGAAGTTTTCCTAAAACAACATGCCCTTTCAACCTTAAGTTGCAACAAAACCAGCAACTAATACCCTTGACTCCTGTGGCTTCCTTGTGGAGGAGCTTCCTGAAGCCATACTCGGGGCACCTCTCTGCTTTCCTCCGCTCTTACTTTCCATTTGTGCTACCCATTCTCTCCCCACTTTCCGCTCTCTCTCCCTCTCTCTTTTGGGATGTGCTGCCTTCGGTCCCTTCAGGGAGCCATGGGACAAGATGAACATAAACTCTACCATGGAAGCTCCAAGTTTTGCTGGAGATCACATCAGTTCCAGAGTAGAAAAGCCATTTGTTTTGGTCAGATAAGAACAACGCCCTCCCGTTTACCCTTAAAGGGCATGTTTTTGTCTCTATTTCTCTGGTTCTTGGTTCATCACAGAGATGTTGCTGGAGTTTGGGAGGGAGAAAGCAATGTTCCATGCTTGCCCCCTTAAGTCCTAGTAGCAACCCTTTTGGACCAGTGGCAAAGTGATTTCTCAGCTGTGAACTAACAGTTTTCTTTGGAATGAATTGTGCTCTTTCAATTTTCCACTTCAAAAGCACACACTTTAGCAGAAGTCACTTTACAGCAAATGAAGAGAGGAATTTCCCCTGGGGAGAGGGGGTTTGATACTTAGAGGAGGGCAGAGGGGGCAGGCTTAGGAGCATCCATTCCCCCCAACTGGGAAGCCACCAGGGGGTCTTTTTGATATCTTCATCCTCGCAGCCAATAAGGTTGTGGTTTGCAATGTGCTAGTGATTAAGCCGTGCTCCAAGGGCTGAACTGCCTCCTAGAAGCCACAAGTTCAAGAACATAAGCCGGGTTAGAGATGGCTGAGCATGCCTGCCTCATGACGAGGGAGGGAGGGCTGTGTGGGTTTTGTTGAGGGATTGCTTCCTCACAGTACCTTCTGTCCATAAACTAAAACAGCAGCAGAGCCATGAGGACAGTATGTTTGACACAGTGACTGACTGAGACCATACCTCATGAAACTCTCCAGGGTCCAGAGTGCCTCTGTCTTCTTCACTCTCTCTGTCTACACTGCCTTCTCCCACTGTGCTTTACAGCACACTTCTAGGTTAGTAGGCAGTGGCTTAGTCCTATCATCTCCTCACTACCAACCAGTGAAATATATACCATTAAGAAAACTCCCACTTTTAATGAAAACAGGGCTAACACAGGTTGAGTATTCTTTACTCCAGAATGCTTGGTATTGGGGGTGCTTCAGATTTTAAATACTTTTTTTGTTTGTTTTTAGTTTGGAACATTTGAATATACATACAATAAAATTCCTTTGGGATAGGACTTGAGTCTCAACACAAATTTTTTTTATGGTTCATATTCTCTCTATACACAAAGCCTGGAGACAAATCTTAGAAACTATGTATTGTGCATCTGCATTTTTTTCTCACGTGCATGTGTTTCTATTTGTGTGGCAGCACATGCATGCACTTATGCACACATGTAAGTAGAGACCTGAAGTAGCCATGGAGAGTCTTTCCTGAGGCAGGATCTCTCAGGTGAGCCTGGAGCTGGCCAATGTGGCTATTCTGGCTAGCTAGCTTGCTCTGGAATCCCCTATCTCTGCCTCTCAAAACTGGGATTAGAGGTGGGCCATCACGCCCACCAAGCATTTAGATAAATCCTAGGGATCTGATTTCAATCCTCACATCTTTGCAGCAGGCACTTTAACCAGTGAGCAATCTCCCCAGTCCTGCACCTGCATTTTTGACTATGGCCTGTCATGTGAGGTAAAGTGTGGGATGTTCTACTTGTTTTACGCCATGACTCAGAGTCTTTCATATTTTTATATTTGTGTTTAGAAATCAATTTTCAAAATTTCAGATTAGAGATGTTTAACTGGCAAATGGTGGAGGCAGAATTCTGATGTGCACCGCCGTGACTCCGGTCTGTGCTCCCAGTAAGTACACTTCTCACTGCAGATGCTCATCCTCCGTCTTCTTGGATGCTTCCAGTGATGAGGTGCTCACTAGCCCCTGAGTTTCCCACTGGGCTATTGGGCAGAGTACAATTCTCTCTCACCAGGTCTAGGATTTTCTGCTTGTAGCCACCCCTGCGGCTTCTTGACCCCTATGATGACATATTTGATGGAGGCAGGACCCAGTTAATGCTTTGCCACTGAGCCCTGCAGGATACTGGGAGGGTTGCCATGTAAAAGGCTGACCCATGGAGCTGGCATTCCATAGCATGCTGTGAGGCTTAAAATGGGTGTGCTGGGATCCACAGAACCTTGCCTTCCTGTGGGGTGGACTCTGAGGGATAGCTGAGCAGCCCGCCATGCGCCCCTCCTCTCTCAGCCCTCCCACGGCCTTCCACAGGCGGAGATCTCCATGCTGAGGCTGTACTTCCTTCCCTGCTCTGGGAGGTCTCCCCGCGCTGATGCTGTTTGCAATGTTGTACATCCACCTCTGCAAGCCTGCCAAGGGTTCTGGCTGGATGAGGCTGTTCACACTTGGAATGCTTGTTTACCTATCTCCCGCTGAACAAATTTACAAAGTAAACATTTTGGGACATCTCAGAGATTAAAAAAACATCACAACACAGAACTAACACAACTGCGTGTCCTCTTCCATCCCCTTGTTTCTAACTAGTAAACCAGAGGGTGGGATTAGCACAGATTCAAGTCCTTGGCACCAGCTCAATTCTGGATGCTCTATCCACCCAGCTCCCAACACCAGTCTCTCCTTTAACTCTCAAATGTTCTAGGAGGTGGTGGCAAGGAGAACATAGGCTGCTGTGTCAACTAGACTGGCTTCAAATCCCAGCTCTGTCTCTCATTAGCTGTGTGATGAGGTCGCTCCGGAACTTCTCTGAGGTTTGGTTATCTCATGGAACACTAATGTCCATGCTCTATTATTGTGGCAAACTCTTCAAAGACAAGTGATTTCCATCAGTTCACTCGGGACTATTGAATGAAGGGTCAAGAGCAGGACCACCAGAGAGGCCCTGAGCTTCCCAGGCAATCCTCAGATCTTTCTGTGCTTTTGTGACTTCATCTGCTGTGCCTTAACTTAGATATGTTTTTTTTTTCTTTCTTCTCCTTCCTTCTTTTCAGGTATCGAGTAATGAACTTAAGGCTTCATGTATGAGGTATGCTAAGCGCATGTTCTACCACTCATCCCTAAGCCCAGCCTAGTTTTTCTGCCTTTTGAGAGATATGCCATTGTGATGGGAAGATGGGGAAGGCATTCAGAGTCTGTTAAAGAAAGGTGAGCAGCCTAACATGAGTTAATGGCTGATGCTAGTGTTATGGGGTCCCAAGGGAGAGAAAGCACAATTCTAAGGCAGAGAAGCACCCCTACACCTCTGCTTAGTAACTGCCACTGCCCCCTAGCAAAGACAATGCCTCTGAGGATGTTGTCATGTTCTTCATGCACTGCCCCACAGCAGATGTCTGCAGCATTGTCTCTTGTGTCTTCTCTTCCTTTGGGGAACCATCCACTCTTTCTGGAATGCTCCATGAACAGTTGGATGCCTTTTCCTGCAATGTCTTCCTCAGCCTCCCCTGGTCCAGCACTTCCCAAAAGATGTATTAGTTACTTTCAGGTCACTGCAACCCGGCAGAAAGAACTTCAAGGGGAAATGATTCATCTTGCCTCAAGTTCTCAGAGGGTTCAGTTGGTGGTTTCTCGGCCCGGTGAATTTGAGCAGAGCATCATGGCTGCAGCAGCCCATGGCCGAGGACAGTTGTTCCCATGACTGCAGATAGGAGAAAGGAGCATCCGGGAGCGGTCAATACTGCCACAGTGAATTCTTCCTCCAACTAGGCCCCACCTGTTTCTCTTCCCCATCTCTCAATAACACCATTATTGATTAGGTCAGAACCGTCAGGATTCAATCACTTTCCCTAACCCCATCAGCTAGCAACCAAGCCCCCAGTACTTAAGCCTGTGGGGTACACATCTTATTCAAGGCATACCATCAGGTGAACTCTGGTTCATCCACCAGAGTGGCTTCTGTTCTCCGAGTGAGTGACTCAGACTCCCCATTCCTTCTCCTTCTGTCCCCCTCTTCTCAGCTCCCAGGACACAGTACGCGCCGTTGCTACATCCTAACATTGTCTAGTCATTGTTCATTTGCACGGCAGTCTCCCTTGCCAGATTTAGGGCAGGGACGGTGCTTATTCTTCACCATGTCCCCAGTGCCCGGTACAGTGCCAGACAGATAATACACAATTAATAAAGCCTTGTTGTTGGATTGCATGTACAACTGTACCAGCTCTCTTGTTTCACATCTCTCTTCCCATGGCATGTTCATGGTCTCTCCTTGTCCTGTTGTTTTCTCCTTTGTCCCATCACTGTCCCCTCTGTCCCCTAATTGATTTTTTTTTCTAGCCAGTAGCAAGGCTGGAGATGCCACACTAAGTGAATAACGCCCCTGTCAATCATCAAGAGTTGCCACCATTCTCTTAGGTGAGTAGTGTTTGGGGAATAATGTTTATCCCCACTCTTCCCACAACCCCAGGGTGGGTTGGGAAGGGGACAAAGCCAGCTCATCTAATTTGGCAGAGTCCAGCATGGAGCCAGGCTGCCCCCATCCTTCCTATTGCTCTCCTTACCTCTGCAGGCAGTTCTGGGCTAACAAGTCAGTCTTCATTAAGACAAGGCACACCTGTTACCTGCATGAACTCTGCCCTTCTCCCTGGTGGCAATCAGTGTGGCTCCGGCTGGTGGAAAGAAGCCTACTTCCCTGCTTTCTTCGCAAGCCATTCTTGGTGCACAGGCTATCAGAAGCTCCTGCCCAGGGGTCCTGCTGTCCGCTATTATATTGCTTGCCCTGCCATGCTGCCTCCACAGCATCCCTGAGAGAGGAATTGTAATGCGCACTGAAGACAGCTGCAGGACTCAGGAGGGGTGAGGACTCAGGCTCTGGGCAGGTGAAGAGGTCTGCACTACGTTGTTTTAAACTTTCAAGAGACAGCTTCAGGAGCCCTGTGCTTATTTATTGTACATTACCAGCCTAGGAGAGGGTGGGGTGACAAGGTCAATCCTCTGAGGGCCAGTCTAGGGTGGGTAGAATGAAGCTCCCTGTACAGTGGGAGCTGGGTCACGGGGGGAGAGAGGAAAATGTCACTTTGAACAGAGTAAAGGAGAAAATGTACTCTGTGAGGTCATATCCATCCTCCTGCCTCCAAAGCCTTTCCTTTCTCCACAAAGCCTTCTGTCTCTCAATTAGGGATGGAACATGCAGGGGCTTTGGTTGAGCCATCCCCACTGGCCCTAATTATGCTCACGATTAGGAGAAATTTTTATTGCTTACCTTTCCAAACCCTTGTGTGCCAGTAACTCTGCTCCCAGGACTCTATTTCATCCGAAAATGGAAGAAGAGTAGCTGGAGGCATGAGTGAGAAGACAGCATCTGCTGAGGGGGTGCTTACATTTATTTCAATACCTACTAGGTACCAGGCATTACATTGGACCGCTTATTTTATCCTCATGATAATCCAATAAGACACACACACCCACTTTACAGAGGAGTAATGAAGAGCGGAGACACATGACCTTTGTACCAGCACGTACCTAACAAGCAGTTGGTCACTGTCCCCACTGCGTCTTGTGTTTCTTTATACACTTTGCAGGGTCACTCTAGGTAGCTAGGCCAAACAAGGTCTCTCCCTTAGACCTCCCACACTCCTAACCCTTCTGCTAGCTTCGAGCCCCCTGTATTTCCTGCACCCCCATGTGCTGATGCCAAGCCTCAGTGGATGCTCCAATAGGCCTACGCTAATATGTACCTGAACTCTGAGAGAAGTAGGTGCCTGTCTCCGGCTGGAACTGGCTAGGTTCCACATGAGTGCCTCCCAGTGAGTACCCGGTTTCCCAAAGTGCACTGGCCCCCTCATCCAGGATGTCGCTCTCCCACCTGGAGCCTTGGGTTAGAGATGACCTGTACGTGCATGTGCCTGGGCTCAGGTGCCTGGTGCTGCTTTGGTGTAGGTAAAAGGTGGGAGAAAGGCCTGAGCCCTGCTCTCCAAGGTCACAGGTTGTCCCATTCTCATGTCCAAGAAGGAAGCCCAGGCCGGCATAGCAGCCACTCCAGCAACCCTGTCTTGTTGGGGGTTAAGGCCACTTCTAAGCCTGTTTCATAGTTTTAATCAGACCTTGGCAATGGGCCCCGCTCCATCTGCCTCCCTGGGTTTCGGAGCCCAGCCTCCCTCTTGAGGACTCTTCCTCTGTGTACAGCTTATGTCTGGTGCCTCTGAGAGGCTGGTCTTGTCTACCTTGGACGGAGACCCAGCCTCTGACTCTACCTCAATCACTCTTCCATCCAGCCCACAGCCTATGGGATGCTTTAGCTGCTCTAAATACCTTTGGGTTTGGAGCCAGCTTAGGGTCCTCCCCTTTTGGGTGCTGGGGATCAAAACCAGGACCTCATTCATCTAGGCAAATGCTCTACCACTGAACCACACCCAAGCTCTGGAGACCTTTTTATAAGGACACTGAACCTTCTAATTATCAAAATGATTAGGTTTTGACATATGAATTTGGGGCTTGTAAACATTTAGACTATAACAAGCTTAAACACTAGTTTGGTGAAAACATTTATATTTTAAAATTTCTCATTTCTATGACTATTTTTTTATTTTTATTTTTTATTTTGGTTTTTCGAGACAGGGCTTCTCTGTGTAGCTTTTGCAGCCTGTCCTGGAACTCACTTTGTAGACCAGGCTGGCCTCAAACTCACAGAGATTCACCTGTCTCTGCCTCCTGAGTGCTGGGATTAAAGGCGTGCACCACCACCACCTGGCCTACTATTTCTTATTTTTTGAAAATTTCATACATGTATACAATATATCTTGACCGCATCCAACCCCCACATTTTCCCTCCAATTCTCCCTGGAATCCCCCAACAAACACATCTCCCTCCAAAATTCTTTCCCTACTTTTTAATAACTTACTGATCCCAGTTAGTGCCGGCCCTTCTGAGTACAGGGGTGGGGTCACCTACTGGGACATAGACAACCTATCAGAAGCCACCCTGCATGAAAAAGCCACACTCTTTCTGCAGCCATGAACTGCCAATAGCACCCGAGCTAGGGGTGCAGGCCTTGGCAGCCGCTCTCCATCCTGTGCTAGAATTTTGAGCTCATCTGGATCTGTGTAGGCCTTGTGAGTTGGTGAGTACAATGGCCGTGTCATGTCCAGGGAACAGCATTTCCCGGCACTCCTCCATATCCCACTGTTCTTACATTCTTCCTCTAAAAGAGTATTTTTATTGACAAAATAAGCTGTGTTCACTCCAGAAAACATGGAGATTTTAGATGTGACAAAACAACATAATCATCTATATGCTTTTCCTCACTTTGTGTGGTACAGGGGCTTGAACTCAGGGCCTTGTGCAGTCCAGGAATGCACTCTGTCACTGGGCTACACCTCCAGCCCTCAACCATATTCTAATATATAAATCAGGTCATATCACTCAACACTCAGGAGTAAGTACTTCCAGGTTTGGTTTGGTGTATATTCATAAATGCCCATGGCTGTCCAGATAAAGTCATAAGGCCTTATGCACTCAGGGCAAGCATTTCAAGCCATATATATATATATATATATATATATATATATATATATATATATATATATTTTCTTTTAGTCTTTAACTTGAGATCCTCCTACATTGGTCTCCTAAGTAGCTAGGATTGCAGGTGTGTGGCAGCAGGCCCCAGTCACTGTGAAACTTTAAAAAAATATTTATTTCTTTGCATGTGTGCATGGTGTGAGTATGCATATTCACATGTATGGGTGCACACGTGTATACAGGTGTGTGTGTGTGTGTGTGTGTGTGTGTATGTGTGTGTAGGCCAGAGGGTGACATTGACTGTCTCCCTTTATCCCTCCACACTTGGAATTTGGATCTCATTGACTCGGTTAGTCCAGCTGGCCAGCTTGTTGTGGGGGATCCTCTGGCTCTGTCCCCCACCATGTGCTGGAACGGCAGGTGAGCCACCATGCCCACTTGTCATTTCCGTGGGTCCTGGAGATTCAAACCACAATCCACATGCTTCTGTAGCAAGAGCTCTACTCACTTAGCCATCACCCCACCACCACAGTGAGAATTTTAAAGGCAGAAAAATACATTTCTTGTTTAAAACATGACAAAATATACATAACAGAAAATTTACCATAAAGCCACTTTCAAGGCTGCACTCCATGGTGTATTTGCACAGTTGTGAAAAAAGGGTGCAGCATTTTTTATCTGAAAGACTGTATATCTGTACTCATGTAAATAACCAGTTCCTGTGCCAGTCTGGGACTAGCAGATCCCCAGGCAGCAGGGAAGAGCTGGGGACTGTGGTAGGAAGTTAATAGAGGATGCTCAGTGACCAGTCTGATGGATGGGACTTTGTAATGGACCCTGTGAGTTTTGTGTCTCAATTTCCTTATCCAAAAACCAGGTGGTGTACTTGCCCTATGCACTGGCTAATTTTATGGCAACTTGACACAAGCCAGAGTCATTTTTAAAAATGGGAACATCAATTGAGAAAATGCCCCCACCAGATTGGCCAGCACACAAAGCCTATGGTGCATTTTCTTGATTGATGATTGGTGTGGGAGGGTCCAGCTCTCTGTGGGCAGTGTCACACCCAGGCTGGTAGTCCTGGGTGCTATAAGAAAGCCATGAGGAGTAAGTCAGTAAGCAGCATTCCTCCATGACCTTTGCTTTAGCTCCTGTCTCCAGGTCCCTGCCCTGACTTCTTGGAATGATGAACTACAAGCTATAAACCGAAATACACCCCATCTTCCCCAAGTTGCTCTTGGTCATGGTGTTTTATCATAGCAATAAAAAGTCTAACTAAGACATCCCATCTAGTTCACACAATCTGCATGGTATGAAAAGCCCAGTGATGTGTGCCCTGGCTCTCTGCATGGGATGCTGTAACCCTGGACTATGTGTGTGCCACCCTGGGTTGAGTCAGCTCTTCCATCCAGCCGAGCCCCATACTCTTACCCTATGGCCAAGCCTGAGCTCAGTGTTGGAGAAGATCCAGCTCCTGATGAATATCGATCCAGGGGCCCAACCCCCAGCCTCCTCCTCTGGAGGGAGGGAGCTATGGGATGGGGAACTGAAACCATACATCTCTTCTCTGTTGCTGCCCTCTAAATGACTCTGGTGGATAATTTGGGGGTGTTTTCAGTTTGTCCCCCCAGGATGTGGAATGGAAAGTAGAACATTCTTCAGCTCAGATATTTTCTCAGACTCCAGAGACCCTCATCTTACCTCCTTTCCTTCCTTCTCCCCTTCCATGGAGAGAGGAGGCTCCTGTTTGAGGGACTTTGGGGAGGGGCCCACATGCCTATGTGAGAACTCCAATGGAGAGGCAGCAGCAGAGGATGAAAAGGAGGAGCTGGAGATTCAGGGAAAGAAAACAAGTAGAAAAGCCAAGAGATTACAAGGGATCAAGAAGACATGTTTACATACAAGTAGCAGACCCGGGAACTTGGTGCTGGAGGCTGCCCAGGGCTGGAGGCTGCTCAGGGCTGGAGGCTGCTCAGGGCTGGAGGCTGCTCAGAGCAGATTCTTAGAGAAGCTGTGTGTTCTAGGAGGCAAAGAGGACAGTTTGCCTTCTGGCAGGAGTCAAGAGGCTCTAAGCAGTACTTGGTTCTGGGGTCTCTGTGTGTATAGCACTGGAGCATCAGTGTGCCTTGTAGCTTGGTCTAGTTGGGTACAGTTGTATATCTAAAACTCTGCATGGGGTGGACATCGGGTAAGGACTCTGTATGTGTGTATATATATATATATGTGAGACCCCGTTTATGAGCCCAAGGCACATGCATTCACTATATAGTCCCAAATATGTGAGTGTTTGCGCCTGACTAGAAGGCACACTGGTAGTCTGAAGTACAATCAGCCCCTGCTGGACCACCCTCTCTTCATGTTGGGGATGTGGTAATTACATCCCAGCTTAAACAGGGTTGCCATGGACCCATAGATCAAGACCACTCCCTCATTCCCCGTTGAACTGAATTCCTGATTGACATGTGTTCAGGACACAGTGGCTCAACAGGCCTTTCACCCTTGGGCTCTGGAGTCATCCACATGAAATTCTATGTGGGCAGAAACTAAGACTCATGATCTCCAAAGCTCTTGCCTTTTTTTTCTTTCCTTTATGTCACATCTAGTGTTATCTCCTTTGTGCAAAAATGTCACCGAGTGCCATCTCTCCTGGGAGGCCCATTCCTCTTACATTTCTTCCTTTTCAACATCCAAGGGTCAGAAGTGTGTAAGATAGCCCAATGAGAAGCCTGGCTTCCCCGCTCCATGGCCTTCACAGCTGTACTTACATGGTGAAGGAGGAGATGGGTCACAGGTCCAGAGCTCAGCTCCTGAGTGGGACTGTCCTCCAAAGTCCTAAGTTCCAAAGCTCCAAATTTACATCCTTAGAGGGACTGTAAGGTTGGGAGGAGCTGAGTGTATGGAGTCTGCTGCCTCAGGAGGAGAAATTTTGTTCTCGAATCTATTGGAACTATGTTTGAATCCAAACTGCACGGCAGGCTAGTCATTCTTGTCTGGGTCCCACCTGTGTGGTGGGAAGGGCAATACTTGCTAACATTTACAGACGGCCACCCTGTGACAGGCTGCTTTCAATGCCTCATACTTGATAGTTTCATCCTTATTGTCACCTTATGATTCAGAAATATTGTCCCCATTTGAGAGATATGGAAACCGAGACACAGAATCTTAAGTAATCTGTCCACATGCGCAAGGAAGATGGCATCTGAGTCGGGCTCTTATGTCCGGGCCTCGCCACCACAGGAGCTCTCAACAGGACTGCATCACGGCCTGAGTCTCAGAAGCAACACTGTTTGGAGGCTGGAAACCTCTTTGGATTCATCCCATCAAAGGCAGGGGCTTGGCTCGGTTGATAAAATATTTCTCATGCAAGCGTGAGGACCTGGGTCTGCTCTCTAGTGCCCATATTTAAAAAAACAAAACAAACCTGGTGTGGTGGTACATCCCTATAACCTCAGTGCTGGGGCAGTGGAGACAGAAGCATCACTTGTGTTTGCTGGTCAGCTAGTCTAACTGAATTAGCCATCTCCAGGTTCACTGAGAGACCCAACTCAAAAAATACAGTGACGGGTAGTTGAGGAAGATGTCCAACATTGACCTCTGACCTCTATACGTAAGTACATATACTGGTGCACATACACCAATGCCTACACACACACACACACACACACACACACACACAGAGAGAGAGAGAGAGAGAGAGAGAGAGAGAGAGAGAGAGAGAGAGAGAGAGACAGAGAGAGAGAGAGAGAGAGAGAGAGAGAGAGAGAGAGAGAGAGAGAGAGAGAGAGGAGCCAAGTCTCTCCCTGTTGAAAGTTCTTTACAGACTTGTCATGGCCTCGGACCATCACAATGCAGCCAGTAGGAAGCTCTGTGATTTCCATGGCTAGTTAGGGAAGGTTTCCTGCTTTTCTCTCCTGGGATGCTTGCTCTGGGAGGTTTCAGCTACCTTGCAGGAATCTGCCCACCTTAACACTGCCACACAGAGAGACCATTAGAAGAGAAGAGATGCCTCAAAGCCCCGGCTGTTGTATCTTCCCTGTAGAGGTTCAGAAGGACTGGAGTCCAGCAAGCCCTTGCTCACAGCTCAGAGAGAGACTTCCGTTAAGAGCTGCTTCACTGATCCCAGACAGTACCTATATCTGCAAGCGTAATCAGTTCTGGTTATCATCGTAAGCTTCTGTTTTAGGTAGTTGGTTATGCCACAGCAGAGAATCACAATATTTTGTCATGATAACAGGAACCAGAGCCTGAGAACTGCAATGTTAAGTCCCTGGCAGAGGTTGCCATCTGTCCTTCCTGCTTCCTCAGAACTTTCTGGGTACTCTTACCAAAACCTCTCAGTTTGTCTCAAAGCAAGAGCCACTGACACCTAAGCTGAGCAGCACCCCTCAGGAAAATTATGATAACTAGGGATGTGACCTCAGGCTAGCCCATGATCCTCAAGCCCTTTCCAAACCAAAGTGCTGCACTTTGTGTTCAGAAGGCAGTGGCACAGCCAGAGGATGGTGGGTTCTTAACAGACACTATGGTGGGTTTGCTTAGCTGCTGACCACTGGATCACACTGTTCTGCGTTGGCCTTAGATTGTAAATTTTGCGTTCATTTGGCTTGACTCTTCTGTTCATTTTTTTTTTTGACACATTTGTTCAATTTATTTTAACAGTGACTTCATCATAGTGCTTTCATCTAAGTAGACAAAGATGTCTTTTATTCATTTTGTGGGTTTCATCAAGGAAACAGAAATTATTGCACATTATTGAAGTGTAATGGATGGAGCCACAGGCCTCCAAGGTAAAAAAGGCGGGTGGGGTGGGGACGGAAGAGAATTGAGAAAAGGAGAAAAAAAGGGAAGGAGAGGTGGAGGAAGGGATGGAAGGAGGGCGCCAAGGGGAGAAAAAGAAAATCGTAAGAGAAATGGAGGGAAGGGGGCAAGAGAAAAGGCAGATGAAGGAGGAAGGGGGAAGGAGAGGGCAAATGGAAGACTGTGAGTTTGAGAAAGAATCCAACCCCCCAGTCATTGTCCTGCCCTTGGCTGAGTCCTGGACCAGGCAGGCTGGAGGCTCCAGGGCTCAGATCTGCCTGCCTTACTTGGTGCCAGCGCTGGCCTCGCATACACAGCTCTTGCCTGCAGCTCAACACCCTGAGCTCCTAAATAGCTTTGAACCGCACTGAGTGGTGGATAAACATTTGTTTCACAGCTCACAAAGCAGAGCTGCTGGCTACCGGCAGGTTTGATGTAATGAGTTCCATTCTGGACCCCGGGGAACATTTAGAATGGGCTCTTCTTTGCCCAGGCTGCCAGTCAAGCTGGTACCAGGGGGAGGGGGGAAAATATAACACGACGCTAATCTCTTTTTCCCATCCCTGTCCAGATCTGGAATCCCCAGAAGCCAAACTACTCCATTTTCCCAAGGTGGACTTGGGCAGGGTGCCCCAGAAATCTTGAGTGTGGATGCCAAAGAGGGTATGGGCTCACCTCCTTCTCTGCTTTCTCAGAAAGCCACTTGGTTACCTGAGCAGCCCAGGACACCCCTCTCCCTTCTCAGAAGCTGGGGAGGGCAGGCCACCCCTGACTGTCCATTCCATGTAGCCCATGCAGCTGTGGAGCTTAAGAAAGAAGCGATGGTGGGACATTCTGTTGTGACTGTCCTAGATTGGCATTAATGGACTTGACCCCTGATACCATCCTGACTGAGCCCAGAAGCCGCTTTCCTCTATGCTCTGGGAACTGTGGGCTCTGTGAAGTCTGGATCCCCAGTGTCCTTGAGTCTGACATGGTTCCTGTTATGGCAAAGGAAGAAGGGAAGGAATCGCTGATTCCTCTCTGTCTCACTGTTCTCCCAAATCTCCCCATTTCAGGACACTATAATGAGCTTCTGGAAGGAGCTGGAGACCAGTTGATATGATGAATAAATGGTAATTATGTCGTTGGCCTGTCAGCCCTTCCCCTGTGGATATTAATAGCTATTAATGCCCTGCTGTTTTGCACGGCAGTGGAGTCTGCCAGACAGAACACCGGGCAGGTCACTACCCAGCCCCTACTCAGCTCACCTTCTCCACCCCCCCTTCAGCACTGCTTCAGAATCTCGTGGAGGAAATGAACTAGCAAAGACAGTGGGTAGAAAATTAGAAGAAGGAAAATACACCCAAGGAGGAAGTGAGAGATCTTTGCAGCCAAATTGATGGCTGAGCTGGCTTCTTGGACTCTTAGTCTCCAAGGGACCACCGTGACTTCCTCCGCCTCCCGGCAGGAGCCATCTTATAAGCCTGGACCCGTCTCCTTTAAAGTACTTGGAGCTCAGAGAATTTGGCCAGTGAGTTCAGAGTCAGACCTACATTTCCCCAACAAAGCAAAGTAGGAAGAAGATCCGGGTCAGGGGTTCTAAATCTTCCTAATGCTGGGACCCTATAATACAGTTCCTCATGTTGTGGTGACCCCCAACCATAAAACTATTTTGTTGCTACTTCATAACTGTAGTTTTGCTACTGTTATGAATCATAATGTAAATACCTGATATGCAACCCCAAAGGGGTCATGACCCACAGGTTGAGAACCACCAATCTGGGCTAAAGTCTGAAGTCTAGACGTAAGGTGAACATCCTTGGTAGCCCCCTCCTTCATAGAAACAGTCCAACAGGCTGAAAAAACATGGGCCTTAGAGTCAAGCAGAGTCTGGCTAATAAGAAGGCCCTGTCACATGCTAGTCCTGTGCCTAGGACAATAGAAATGAAGTGCCTTTGACAAAAGTAACTACTTCACAGCTGAGTGGTGTTGGGCAAGTTATCATATGTACATTCTCGGAGCCTCAATGTCATCATCAGAAAAAAATGTACTTAAAACAAGACAGCATTTGATTAGTGTGTGTGTGTGTGTGTGTGTGTGTGTGTGTGTGTGTGTGTGTGTAACTATCCCACAACGTATGGAGTGCTGTTTCAAGAGAGTTGATGGGCTGATCCTGTTTTTCCTGGAAGAGAGAGATGAGACCAATTGTCTTTCTGTATGGTCCTGTCCTTCATTCCAGTTTATTAGGATGAGTAAGGCGAGCAACATCACTCATAACGTCTTTGATGACTGCCCCGTGTTACACAGAATCCTGATTGAATGGCAAGAGGATGAGCTGCCTCATCCTCTACATCTTCATCTTCCTCCTCAATGGTGTCACAGAAGAAGAACTCATAGGCCTCAGGGAGAGTCACTGCATAGCAGCTTCCAGGCTCAGGCTCTGCTGAGACAGAGGATACAGGAGGAGGCAGGTGCTTGAGGATCCGAGGCTGGGGGAGTCGGGGCCCAATAGCCACAGCATCCCAGGCTGCAGACCCTTTGTGAATCTGTGCTCAGGGACATCCCAATGACAGGTTAAAATCAGCCAGGTCATGTATTTACACCAAAGAAACTGGCAATGTTCCAGATTAGGTCCCTATTCCTCCTTAAGAAGACGATTGCTCATCTCCACTCTGCCTGCCAGTTTCAGCTATTTGGAATAACACAGTCCCAGAGCGTGTCCTTAGGCCCCTCAAAGCCTCAAGCCAGCCCTTCGTGTGATCTATTTACCTCCCATCCACCCAGACGCATGGCTCGCTTCTGACCGGGATTGTCAGGCTCTCCTGGAGGCCCTATTAGAAAGCTGCAGTTCCTTGATCTATTCAACACCAAGAGGCAATTGTGAGGGAGTTGATTGTACTCCAAATCCAGGTATCAATTCAAAATGTTTTCGCCTCAGACAACCACATACGATCAATCAGCAATGTAATCCTCTGCTAGTAGAACACAAAAACAAAGCCCCACCTTGCCTCTTAAACACGGTATCATTAGTCTTTGGATAAACTATAAATTGATGCATAGAGCAAACAGCCGGAGCTGTGTCCCAGGGAGTAGGAGCAGATGAAATAGCATTGCTTTATGGTGAATGACAGATCATGGCTTGTTCGGTTCCCTATCGAGTGGAACACCATCAATCACATGGTGGACTCACTAGGTTCCAAAACGAATAGGATGCCACGAGCGGATGCTGTGGTCGGGACTGCTGGCCTGGCCAGGGATGTGTTTCTGTTTTTCCTGGAAGAGAGAGATGAGACCAATTGTCTTTCTGTATGGTCCTGTCCTTCATTCCAGTTTATTAGGATGAGTAAGGCGAGCAACATTACTCATAATGTCTTTGATGACTGCCCCGTGTTACACAGAATCCTGATTGAATGGCAAGAGAAGGGCCAAGCTTCCAACCAGGAAGAAAAAGGGGAGAGATCACCTTTCCTCTGGCTTCATTTTGTTGCTGTGATAAGACATTCTGACAGAAAGCAACTTTCAGGAAGGGAAGGGTTTATTTGGCTTACACTTCCAGGTCAAAATCCATCACTGAGAGAAGTCAGGACAGGAACTCTCGGTTGGAACCTGGAAGCAGAAACCATGAAAGAATGCTGCTTGCTGGCTTTTGACTGTTGATGCTTAGCAACCTTTCTTATATAACTCAGGACCATCTGCCTAGGGATGGTTCTGCCCATCGTGGGCTGGGCCCTCTTGCATCAATTATTAGTCAAGTCAATTCACCCCCTCAACGTGTTCACAGGTCAATCTGATCTAGGCAATTCCTCAACCAAATCTTTCCTCTCAGATGACTCTACACTACATTAACACTTAAAGATAACCAGGACAACCTCTTCTTCTTTTAATTTGAGGAAGCCATTGATTCTTGGCCCTTGGAATTGCCATGGAAACTACAGATACAACTCTTTGGCCCTTGTACGGAATAGTGAAGTATTCCATACATCTCCACCCCAACACAAACTGTCACAGAGACTCAGCATGTGTTGTCTGGATAATGGGAAGACGGGGCATGATAGCATAGATGGTAGGTTGGGATGGGAGAAGAGGAGCAGAGAAAGAGAGGTTTGCTCTCAAAACAAGCACAGAGACGGTGGCACTGATTTCAGAGGCAAGAGGCTGGAATGTGTCTTCCAAAGTTAGCAAGCTGTTCCAGAAGTAGGGAGTCCTGAAGGAACTCCCATTCTTCTCTCATTTTTTTCTCAGGGTCAACCCTGGCCCTAGTTGGGTTTTAAGCAAGTCATGTTGAGAGCAATAGAAATCAAAGGCTGTCTCTAGCCTAGTGGGACACGGGGCAGGAGGGAAAGCTAGGTGCTTGTGATTTGCGCAGCTCATAAATAATCCCACAGGCCCTATTTCTGGCCTTCTGCCATTCATGGGGCAGGGAACTGAGGAGCAATGGACTCTTTCTGACTGCTGATTTAATTAAGTGTAGCTAGTCAGTGACAGAGGCTGACTAGGCACAGGGCCAAAGAAACAGGAGAATTGGCCATGTCATTGACGGGCAAGTCCAGCTTCATGTTTGACCAGATCAGCTTGTCATTGGGGATACCTCAAAACCTATGGATAGCAACTGATCCTACTGTGGTGCTGGAAGACACTGGCAATTTGGTTAAAACCTACCAAGAAAAGAGTAGTTATCCTACTCAATCTGACAGTAGCTACAATTTTAGTGATACCAAGTATTTGACATCATCTGGTCCAAACAGCGTTTGATGGCTGATTTTTCTTCCATCTGGTCGCTGTGGACATGGTGCTGACACAGCTTAGGAGTGATTGGGAGACAGGTGGACTTTTTGTATAGTTCACCTTTGCCATCTGTAACGAAGAGAGGCATCTTCCTCCTGACATCCCTCCCGAGCTGAAGCCTACCCAACCTTCACCCAGACATCAGGAACAGCTGTCTCCGGCAGAAGGAGGTTGACTCCAGGTGGGCACTCAGCAGCAAGGGCAGGTGAGGTAATGAGCAACAAGGAAGGCCTTTTCAAGGAGGTGGAGGCCATCGGAGGGGTGAGCAGGTTAGCATATGCCAGGCCTTCCTCGGCTCCTGGCTCTGGCTCATCCGTGCAGCTTGCCTCTCAGTGTGGGGTCAGATTTGCATTTCTCTCCCATTCCCATTTTCTGGCCTTTTCTTCTCCACTCATTGACTGTGCATGACACTGTACTTGATGCCACGGAAGAGGCAGAGACATGTGACTGTCGCCTCTGCCCTCAAGGACCCAGTCACGCTCTGTTTGAAGTCAAGATACACAGTAACTACAGTGCAGAACCAGAAAGGGACGGTGAGACACGGCATGTCCGGGGGTGGGGTGGGGGGAGGAAGAGTTTGGAGTTCAGGAGGGAGGAGATATTTGCTCGGGCTCCACGGAGGAAAGAGTAGCATGTGAATGTAGGCCTGGGAGGCCAGATGAGATCGGGATGGTTCCAATCACAGGGCAGAGGAGCTGCTGGAAATGATAAGCGGAAAGGAGAGGGGGAAAGATGAGAGTCAAGAAAGAGGAAGGCTGTAGTAGGGTGAAGCCGCCAAAGACTCTGTTGAGAGGATGAAAGGGGAAGAGTCACAGAGGGGGACATGCCATCTTGTGTTTTCGTGTTACGTTTTTGTTGTGTCCCGAGATGGGCACATCTGAAGGGCTCCGCTGCTTGTGTCTCTCTTTTCTCTTTGAGATCCCATTTTCTCTTTCGGTACAGGTGTGTGCCACGTTCGGGAGAGGATTAAGTTGTAAGAGGGTTGAGCCCTTGCTTTCTTTTGTGGAACTGGTATTGAAGGCTCCAGGCTCCAGCCAGAGTCTTTCGAGAATCCACTACTGTCTACGTGAAGAGACACCGTTGGAGGCGTAGCACACCTCTTGCCAGTCCTCCTCTCTGCTGCCTTCTGCCGAGGCTCCCCAAGTCTAGATGCTCTGAGTACACTGTGGTCAACTGGAGGTTAGGGATGGGAGATCTGTGGAGCCAAGTGGAAGAGGTCTGCAGAGATATGTGGTACATATCCTGGCAGTCCTCAGGTGGCCAGGGCTGGGGTCAGTCGGATGGGTGAGGTAGAAGAGTCATTGAGATCACATCTTTGTGCTGATATCAAATCAGAACATGACACAGACACTTGATTGAAGTTAGGCACCATCTGGCCTTTTCACCATGGCAGAACCCACTGAAGAATTTCTTAGCGGGTTAATAGCATTCAAACTAATCTTTAGGAAGAATAATCTGGCATGGGAATATAAGGTAGTTGGAAAGAGGGAGAGATGGACAGTAGCAACGAAAGGGCATAGAATATGAGCTGGTCCAGGGAAGGGCAGTTAAGAGCTTGTACTGAGTTAAACACAGCAAGAAAGCAGTGATGAATGAATGCTGGCAATCGTGTCTGGTCAGGGTAGGTGGGACAGGGTTCTACTGAAGACACATGACAAGGTGAAGGGAAGAGTCTGAAGTCCCTCTGGGCTTTGTGCCTCCACTCTTGGCTCTGCTCCTTTAGGTCAAGGACAGGGAAGCGCTCGGTTGTCCTCTCACCTGCCTGATTGCAGCGTGGCTACAGGGGGGCATGAGGAGCCCCAAACCTACCCAGCACATTATCTGCACCTCATTCAAGGGTTCTCCCTGCTTCTCTGCACACTGTGCCTCAGGGACTTCTCCCAAACCTAGGAGTTTGCGTCGCCTGCCCCACAAGAGATGCCAGAATACAGAAGAGAAAGCCTGGAAAACTCTCCAGCAACAAGGAAAGGGTCTACAATGCCCCCTTCAGTTCTTAGGAAGGACAGTTTAGAGCTGGAACTTCCCAGCAGGTCCCAGGACCCACGGCACTGCTCATGATGATGTCTCTGACTTCAGAGCCACCCATTCCCAGTTTTCTCTGCCTCCTTCCTCTTGCCTCCTGGGGTCACATCCCATACATGTGACCTGTACTCCTTTCTTGCCACAACCGTTTACTTTTGAAAGACCCCAAGATGGGCATACAGGTAGTGTGAATGTGAGTCTGAATTCGAGAAAAGGATTGGGGGTTGAGACCTGGGTTTAGACATCAGCAGAATGGACATGGGGATGGAAATTAGGGAAGCAGAAGTGGTGGTGAGGGATAACATGGAGGAGCAAAGGATACAGACGGAAGCCAGACCTTGGGAGAATGCTGCATCGGCTGGACTGCAGGACAAGCACAAACAGAGAATAAGGGGAGGACCAGGGAGACAGCTCTGAAAAAAATCAAAGGGATCCTGAGTGCAGCCCTCAGAGACAATGCTGTAGAAACCCAAGGTGTCTGCAAAGTAGCATTTCAGAAACCCTTGATGACCTTGAGAGATGGTTTGGATAGTTACAGCTGGCTGTTAAGGATTAAGAAGATGAGGAAGTGGGCCCAGAGCATAGTTTTTTTGGTGGAGGAGGGTCCCTAAATCCAGTTTCTAGGATAGTTTCTTTTTTTTTTTTTAACTGGGTTAGTATCTTGGAAGTGAGTGGCTCTCCTTAGTTAAATGGAGGAGAAGAGAAGGAAAGGGGATAGCCTGGTAACCCAAGGTGGGAAGAAGGGGACTTTCACAAGCAGAGGAGATGCATCCTAGACACAGGAAGTCAAGACTGTGAAAAAGGTGGTACTAAATACCCAAGAGGAGGGAAAGGAAATAGGGAGAAGGGCTCAGAGGAGTAGGGATCAATGGGTCATGAGAGTTCGGTCTTAATATAAAGGAGTCATTCATTAGACAACCATGAAAAAAGAAGTAAGGCCTCCCAGCATTGGAATCATGAGCGTCGCAACCATCCACTTGGCTATTGATGTGGGTGCTGGGGATTGAACCCAGGTACTCATGCTATGTCAACTGACTGAGCCATCTCCCCAGACCCCTACGCCGTTCTCAAAGATATTGTGGACCCCATTCTTCTTACAACAGCCAGCTGTGCCCTGCACCCAACAGAAAGCCTAGCACTGATGTGTGTGTGTTGAGTTATTGTTGAATGATCAACAAATCTTCCTATCTGGACTTTTTCCCTCTACCCCGCCAAAGATGGGTCCTTCACAGTGTGCTTAGCTGTGGCTTCTCGAATTTCCTGCCCTCTGTTCTAAACTATGCAGGACACACTGCTTTGCCTCCTTGTTTTGAAGTGTATCACAAGGGATTTGTTGTCAGCAGTCAAGTGCCAAGTCTGGGAAGGTCTGAGAGTTTTAAAGGGGCGCTTGTCATAATATGTCTCCCACCTTTCTTTATTTCCATTTTCGTTCTTGAATGGGAGAACAGGGTCAGTGTCGCTGCTGCTACAGGAGGTGGCTCTCGTCTCTGTTCAGGCGCTAGGTGTGTTTTGCATGTGTAACTTCTGCCTAAGTGCCTTAACTTGGAAGAGAGATAGAGTGAGGCCAGTATTTGTGTCACTCATTCCTCAGTGGAGAGTAGTTGCCAGATCTTTAGATTTCTCCCTCCTGGCCTAAATATTAGCAGATCTGCCCAGTGACTGGACACTCGGCGCTCTCCCAAAGAGCATTTTAATTGGCTGACTGGGTCTCTGAGGACCTGCCCCCATTAGCACAACAGTGATTCCTGAATGTTGCTCAAATATCGCAAATGCAGCTGTGCCCTTTCAACACAGTCCGGGGACCCCCTAGCCATGTTCATCTCCATAGCCTTGGCTATTCCTATCAACACAGTCCGGGGACCTCTGAACCATGTCTTTCTCCATAGCCTTGGCTATTTCAAAGAGATCATTAACAAGGTGGAATTGCATGGCCCCAGGGTCACTGCACAATATACATTGTTACTGTCTTTAATGGACTGTCCCGAGATACTGTGATTTTCAAACTGCAGCGTTGGCAACTGCTAACACCAGGCAGAGCCATGCTGTCTGCAACAACGCCCAGCCTGCCAAAGCAGATCTGAAGTTGGGCAGATGGATGAGGCTTGGAGGAGGGGAGAGATGGGTGTGAGTTTAAGGGGTGGGGCCATCTCAGGAAAAGGAGGCAGTCCTCTGAGAAGGTCTTTGTTATTGATTTAGCGTGAGGGCTGAAAGTGGCAGGCAGGCAGGTGGCAGAGGCTGGCAAGCAGGGAAGACAGGTGTATGCAATCCTGGGCAGTGATTAGCCAGGGTGTTGCAGATGTGGCTGGGGGTGTCAGCTGTCAGTGATTAGCATGGGTGCTCCCAAGGGGTGTTGTATCAGATGGTGGCTTCAGAATGCAGATGTAAGAGGCCAGTAATCCCCTTGCTTTACCCTGCAGCCCACTTGGTGCCCTTGCTATTCTTTCAAGCACAGGTCTTAACCTTTAACCTTGTCCTCTAGGTAGAGGGCATGGACAATACAGATCACCACCTCCCTAATCTCCAGTCTCAGCCAGTTTCTGGGACAATCACATGGGCTGAACCCCCTCAGACACCCGCAGAAGACAGAACATGGATGGTCTGAGGTTCAGATGTATCCCACCCATTCCACAAAAAGCATTCCCACTGGCAGAGAATTTGGCTATTCCTTGCCTACTCTTTTAGATAACCTACCTATCGTTTTATAAATATTTTTATTTAAGTATTGTTTAAGTAAAATGTGCATAAATAATAAACCCAGCCGGGCAACTCCAGCCTGGATCAGGAGGTAGCAGATTCCCAAGACCCCAGAAGCTTCCCTCAGTCTCCTTCTCATCACTGACTCCTACCCCCTCTCTAGAAGTGACCCCTTGACCTGACTCATGACAGACTCCCTTTGAGGTTCTGGGAACTTTAGATGGATGGACCCACATATGGTTTGTTAGGCCGTGGCTGGCTCTTTTGGCCAATGATGTTTTTAAGTAGCTGGTAGCAAGTTTTTCTTCATTGCTACATACTGTCCCACCCAGGAGTCATTTCTTAGGTGTGAATACTGCTGCTTTAGTGTTAACAGGTCCTTGAGTGTGCAGACACGTGCATTTCTGCACATTTAGAAGAACTTCTAGAATCACAGGCTCTGGGTGTGATCAGTTCTAGCAGGAGCAGTTTAGGACAGTGGGTTTTGCAGAATGGCTGGGCCATTTCAGGTCTGGACAGCATGAGACTAGCCCATTTCGCCACTGTGGTCCAGGAGTTCACACAGGAGCAGGCAGCAACAGTGGCTGTCTGTCTCCAGGACTGGGTAGGGCAGGATTCTTGTTTCAGCATCCCTTTTCTGTCCTCATTCTCCTGGAAGCCCTGGTGCTGCTTGAGACCATTTCAAGTCCCCCTTGAAGCAATGACCCCAGGACTCCTTTAGATAGACCTGTTGGCCAGTCCTTCTGCCTGGCTATTCCCTCCCCCACCTCGATTTGTGTGTGTGTGTGTGTGTGTGTGTGTGTGTGTGTGTGTGTCTGTGTGTCTGTGTGTGTATGTCTGTGCGTCTCTCTGTATGTGAACATGCACCTGTGTGTGAAAGTGCATTGGCACATGTGTAACTGTGTGTGCAGGCCAGAGGTCAACCTCACACATGCTGTTTACCTTCATTTTATTTTATTTTATTCTATTTCATTTTTAAGAAAAGGTTCTCACTGGCCTGGAACTTAAAGATTTGGCTAGGCTGGCTACCAGTAAGTCCCAGGGGTTTGCTTAGCTCTGCCTTCTCAGCCTTATGTTTACAAAACACATCATTCTTGGCTAAAAAAAAACATGAGTTTTAGGGGAACTCAGATCCTCATGTTTGTGTTGCAAGAATTTTACTGGTGGATTGAAGGAATTGCCCATTTCTTGTCTAATCTCTATTGTAGGTGATTTTCTAATCCACTTTTGTGTGTGTACACGTGTGTGTGTGTGTGTGTGTGTGTGTGTGTGTGTGTGTGCATGTGGGGGTTAAAAGTCAACCTCTAGTGTCATTCCTCAGGCATTTTATACCTTGTTTTTGGAGACAGGTTCATGCCTGGCCTGAACTGACCAATTAGGTTAGTCTAACTGGTCAACCAGTCCCAGGGACCTGTCTGTCTCTACCTACCCAGCCTACATGATTGCAAAGTCTACACCATCACACTCACCATTTTACAGAGGTGCTGTGGACTGAACTACTTGAGTCCTAGTGCTCATGTGTCAGTCACTATACTGACTGAGTCATCTCCCCAGCTCCCGATTCACCACCTTCTGACTACACTCCACCTTGCTATAGAAAGTGAGCCCGTAAGTCTTCTAGTTCGGGCTGCACACACTTATTTGGTCCAGCCTGCTTCTGGCTCCTCTGATAGAGAGAGAAGGATGATGAGAAGCAGAGCTTGACATACCGGGAAGAGAAGCAAGTGAACTGGAAGACAGGCAAATCAATGAAATTGGCATTTTCCTTTATTAATGGGTCCAATTTGTCTTGGGTTAATGGCTAAGTTCAAAATTCCAAGATGCCCGTGAGTTTCACTGTGTCTTGACCATTCTTTCCTGATCCAGTGAATGTGTATGTGAGAGTGTATTTCTGAGTGAGTCTATTTACACATACACTAGGGCCTTTATGTGTATGTGTATATGTGTATGTGTGTGTGTGTGTTTGTATGCAACTGCTGACAGCACCTGCTTGTTTCCCTGCCCACAGCACAGTGCTCTACCCCCACGGGAAGAGTGATAAAGCACTGACAAGGCTTGTGCCTTCATGAGTCACTAAGCTCGTCCTCCACCCCCACCTCCCTGCAGTATGGGGATGAAGAACCACAACACTGAGCAACTTGGGCTGTGTCTGCAAAATTGGAAACAAATCGCAAAGTGAGTCACATCAGTTGAGAAAACAATTAAGTCAGTGAGAAGAGAAAATCAGTATAACTGGTTATTTGGCAGAGCAAGAGAAAGCCACCCATTGTTTGGTTACATCTTTCTGTCTCCAGCTGGTCGTCATGACACTGACCTGAGGCTAGGCTTGCCCACACAAATGCTTTTAGCAGTTTGACCCGGACTATGTCTGCAAAGCTCGGAAACCATCTGCTGAGCTACTCGGCACAGTGAGACACCCAGTCAATGATCTGCCTCTATCAGCAATTCCACCCTCCTGATGGTCTGTGGGGACCCTGGAGAAAATGAAATGGACATTTCTGAGAGACAAGATTTGAGGGTGACATTGCTTTCCTATTTTGTTGGGATGGGCTACGAGGTTTCAAACGCTCAAGCCAGGCCCAGTGTCTCCCTCTTCCTGATGCCTGAGGACCCAGATGTAGAACTCTCAGCTCCTTCTCCTGCATCGTGGCTGCCTGCTTCCCACCATGATGATAATGGATAAACCTCCGAAATTGTAAGCCAGCCCCAATTAAATGCTTTCCTTTATAAGAGTTTCTGTGGTCATGGTGTCTCTTCACAGCAATAGAACAGTGACTAACACAGATGCAGAGACAGGGGTTAGATAAGTACAACATGGTGGGATCTAGGATAATCCCCTAAACCATGCTGCTTTGCTTATCCAAGGTTGCTGTGATATATTGCTGTGATTGGTATAATAAAAAGCTAAGCAGCTAATAACTAGGCAGGAGATATAGGTGGGACTTCAGGGCAGAGAGAGAACTCTAGGAAGAAGGTAGAGTTGCCAGCCAGATAAGGAGGAAGCAGTATGGGCAATATGGAGAGATGAGGTAACGAATCATGCAACAGAATGTAGATTAAAATGTTTGGGTTAATTTAAGTTATAAGAGCTGGTTAGGAACAAGCCTAAGCTATAGGCCAAGCTTTCATAATTAATAAGAAGTTTCTGTCATTTGAGAGCCAGCAGTACAGAGAGACACTCTTTACACAAGGTTGTTGGGGAAATTACCCACAGAAACAAACTTCTCCTCACCTTCTGAAGATTATTAAGCTAACTCTTAGAATTTACAAGTGAGGAAATAGAAACTCAGGGAGGTGATAGGTGGGCACAGGGCACATGGATAGGAGATGAACATTTCCTAGGTCCAGTTCAACTGTGCTTGTCTGTCCCAGTGAGGGTCTTTATGAGCCAGCGTCCCAGATACTCAGAGGAACAGGGCATGAAGATTGCCTGTAATAGCTGAAGCTTCTGCCCACGACTTCCTGTGTACCTTCTCTTCATTCCAGCAGTCCATTGCCTTCTGAAGCTCCCATCCATCCCTGTAGAACAGCAGTGTCCAAAAGCAGGGAAACGGGTATGATGTGACATTGGCTGGGGTGTATTTATGACCCAAAGTGTGCTCTAATTGTGCGGATAGTCCCATAAATGTCATTTTATTAAGTTGAGCCACAGTAAATCTGTCATCTCCATGAGTAACACTGCAGTGAGTCTGTAGGTAAGCTCAGAACACCGCCGTGAGCCATGCTGGGCTATTAGCTCCAGCTCTGTGTTGTTATCTGTGCAGTTACAGCATCTTCGGGGTACAACTCAGGCATGGGGTTTACAGGATTCAGTTGCATACAGATGCTGTTAGCACTTAGAAACACTCAAGTTTATTAGCAATGATCAAGGTGAAAAGTCCAGACAACTCAAAGTATTTACTCCCTCTACTGTGTTTAGAAACAACTTGAGCCAGGGTAGAGATCAAGAAGGAGTAGGGAATATCGGGGTCACATCTGTAATCTGAGCTCTCAGGAGGCTGAGGCAGGAAGACCAGAAGTTCCAGATCAGCCTCGGCTGCAGAGCAAGTTTGAGGCCATCGTAGGGCACACTGGATCTTGTCTTAAAAAATAAAACCAAGCAAACAAGAAAAGCAACCAACCAACTTACCAGATAATTTTGTTCTATTTCTGGTCTCACATTTAGACTGTGTAAAAGCACTTCGTGTTTCAGACCTCACTCAGACTTACTTTAAAACGGAGACATGTGCGCAGACTCCTCCTCCACACTGCGTGAAGAAGACTCATGAGGTGTTATGGTACATCCACCAGATGCAGATAATAACAATCAAGCACATTCTAATGTGTATCTGTGCATGTGCACAAATTTGTGTGTGAGTGTGTGCACGTGTGTGTGTTCATGAGCGTGTATATGTATGTATGTATGTGTGTGTGTGTATGTGTGTGTGTATGTATGTGTGTGTGTGTGTGTAGAGATTGACAGAAAGTGTGTTCCTCAGACACTGTTCATCATTATTTTTTTGACACAGGGTTTCTCTGTGTAGCTCTGGATGTCCTGTGAACCTGCCCAGGCTGGCCTTGAACTAGAGATCCACCTGCCTCTGCCTCCTGAGTGCTAGGATTAAAGACATGCACCGCCACCACCTGGCCCACCTTATTTTTTGAGATGAAGTTTCTCATTGAATTCATTAATTTAGGCAGACTAGCTGGCTAGCAAGCTCCAGGGACCTGCCTGTCTCTGCCTCCCACTCCACTCCACTCCCAGCCCTGGGGCTACAGATGTGTGCCTTCATGCCTGGCTTTTGTTTCATTTTGTTGTTTTTAACCTGGGGGCTAGAGATCTGAACTCAGGTTCTCATGATTGCATGGGAAGCAATTTAGTGCCCCCATCGCCCCAGCCCCAATAAAATGTCTTCTTACACATGGTCCATTCTGCGGGATCTAACAACTCACCCTGGAAAGGACCCATAACCTACCATCTCCTTATAAGGCAGGAAGGAGGCACGATCAACCCATGTTGACCCCAAAGACATTTAAATAAGCTAACCCCCTCGAGGGTGAATCAGAATGACCAACAGCCTGCTTTTGGTACACAGCAGGCTATTGTAAACATCATAGCACTCAAGAGTATATTAAGAGTTTCCCAGAGTGACTTAGCAAAGCTTACTTACACCTCATCGGAGCTAGTCCTTATCACTGCACTTCCAAGTCACCATGGGCTGCCATTTCTGGGGAGAAACTGGAAACATTAGAAAGAGGCTAGCTCTGAAGAGCTAAAATCAAGAGGAATTTACTTCAGCTCCTGGGGTTGAATTGGTTGTTACTCATTACAAACAACAAACAAACAACCACATCCCATAGTTCCTAAGAAATGAATTGAAGCTTTCCAAGATTTGATTTCTTGTGTGATGGGATCTCTCTCTCTCTGTAGTCTTTGCAGAACATCCCTTGCTCCTTAGAGAATGTAGGGATACAGAGATGGTTCAGTGGTTAAGAGCACTGGTTGCTCTTGCAGAGGACATAGGTTCAGGTCCCAGTACCCACAAACTTGGTTCATAACCACCCATCACTTCAGTTCTAGGAGACTCAATGCCCTCTCCTGGCCACGTCCACGAGTACCAGGCACACATGGTATACATACATATACACGGAAGCAAAGCACGTATACACAAATGAAATACAAGTTTTAAAAATTAATAATGCGGAGAAGAAAGCAAGTGAACTACATTTGAAAGAGGCTATCAGAGGGGCACAAGTGAGCGTGTAAAGACCCCAGGCGAACGTGTTTAAAGACAAATGCCACAAACAGAGGTCATCAGACATTAAATTACAGACATGCCCATGGTTTGTCCAGATTGGTTACAGCATGTTTCTTTGTAGCAATAAAAACAAGAGACAGTAACAAGCACTGATGCTAGATGGAACTGAGTAGCCTCTGGATGATGAAAGGGAGATTAAGTAGGCAATCCTCCACCACCCGGGTGGTCTACAAGGTCAGTGAAAACAGGCTAGATTCTCCACTGCTCTTGCTACCAGTGGGAGAAAGTAACCCTCAGGCCAAATGCCAATGGCTGTCACATGTCCTTGGCTAGTCATCCTTTGAGGACCCCCTTGGGGCCTAAAGGTGACTAAATGGCCAGCTGAACGCAATACATTTTGCCTATGGATCTTTGCCTCTCTTGGCTGTCCCCCTGGCTCCCTGATGCAGGCAGTACCATACATCACTGCCGCTCTGCAGGCGTACCACCCAGATAGCATCCGAACGATTGTAAACAGGATGATTCACAAACGGTGGCAGCAGCTAAAAGCAGCGCAGTTCGTGACCTGGTGCACAACGCAAGATTCTAAATGGGATGTCGCAACAACAAAGCCGCTCCGAAGATTCTAAAACACAATGGTGTCACCGGGACATTCGCAGGGTGCTGTAACCTGTAACTGACAAGTGTGCCTGCCCATTGTCATTTCTCCCTGGGTGCAGCATCCTTGAACATCCACAAACAGGGGTGCAAGTATGCTTCAGAAAAAGCCCTAGATTCTCCCATAGGCCCTTGCAGCCAGCTAGGACAGAATGATTTCCAATATTCAGTCACTGAGAATTCTGACCATGATGCACAGACCATGGAAGAGCTTCATGACAGCAGTGTCATCTCTGTTTTGATGGCGTTTGACAGCTTACAAAGTGTTTTCACATACATCACCACATTTACTCCCAGAGGGGTCGATAGTTTCTTTCCCTGTGCTATCCATAGCTCTGTGTGCTACAGAGACTGCTGGAGTCAGACAGGCCTAAGTTCGAATCTCCACTCCAGCCTGCCAGTTTGTACAATCACAGACAATTTGCTTTGTTTCTCCCAGACTCCTCTGGCTTACCTGCGATATACGGATTCATTTCTGGTTCAGAGGTTTGGGAGTAAAAATTAAATAGCGCAGAAAGACTCATAGTACTGGGCCATACGCACAGCACGGCATACACCGTTTGTTTCTATCAGCATAGAAAGGAGAAAATAAAGCTCAAGACGGTAGAGGAGCTGCTCAAAAAAGCAGCCAGGAAGTGACAGAATTGAGACTTCATTTGTTTGACAAACATTATTGAACACCTACTGCACATCAGAGCCCAGGGCGTAGGGAAGCGGATAAGATGTGAGTCTAGCGATTGAGATATTCACAGTGGAGGGCTGGAATCTGAAACGAAAACAAGCAGTTGAAGCCCAATGTGATCCAAGAGGCAAAAACAAGCATGTAGGGATTATGCTCTGTGGGTGTGCGCTGGAGGACCCATGGGGGCGGAGTCTGAAGAGCAGGAACCTTTAGAGGAGACGGCAGGAGAGTTTTACCTAAAATAAGATTTCAACAAGTGTGTGAGGATGAGGGAGGAGAGGAGCATTTTAGGCTAAAGAAGTAGTCCGTGCTTTCAAGAGAGCAGGTAGAGAATAATGTGCCTGCTGCATCCTGAGGGACTCTCAAAGGACACGGGACTAAAAGGACTGTTATTAGGGTAGTCTGGAGAAGCACCACTATGGATGCATCTGCATTCCAGTGAAACCTGTGGTGACTCACAGAGTGGACCAGCTGGCCAGGTTTGCAGTCCTGACAGGACAGCAGCCGTGTGGAAGGCTGGCTGAAGGAGAGGACATTGAAGGCAGGAGTTCAAGGAGAATAATGAGCCTGTGAACTAAGACAGGGGCAGAGCAGGCAATTTTGAAAAACACTTTGGAGGCAGAATGGACAGGGGTGGGGGTGGCAATTAGGTTAGATGTTGACACACGAGTGACAGGGAGTCCCAGGTTATTAGGTTGGATAGCTGGGTGAATAGAGGTGCCAATCACTGACATAGGGAGGTGGGGGATTGAAGAGACAATAGTAAATTCATTTGGGCTTGTTGATTCTGAGAGACCTGGGGACATCCAGGGGAAGATGTTCAATAAACAATCAAAATGTGAATCTGGAGCTTGAGAGAAGGCTGGGAGAGATACACTGATGTGGAGATGACTGGCCTGTAGATGATGGCTGAACCTGGGAGACAAAACAAGAAGAGAAGAGGGCCCTGGAGGACTCTGGGAAATGATTTGATGTTAGGATGAGGGGTCTCAGAGAGGATGAGGGGTCTCAGAGAGGATGGAGGGTCTCAGAGAGGATGAGGGGTCTCAGAGGGGATGGAGGGTCTCAGAGAGGATGAGGGGTCTCAGAGGGGATGGAGGGTCTCAGAGAGGATGAGGGGTCTCAGAGGGGATGGAGGGTCTCAGAGAGGATGAGGGGTCTCAGAGGGGATGGAGGGTCTCAGAGAGGATGAGGGGTCTCAGAGGGGAGGAGTTGTCTCAGAAAGGATGGAGGGTCTCAGACGGGATGAGGGGTCTCAGAAAGGATGAAGTACCAGGAGAAAAGGAGTCATCCCAGAGACCAGATCAAAATAAGCATTTAAATAAACCTCACAAAAGTTGAAAGCAGAGAAAGTAACCAAATTCCAGGGACTAGCTAGCAAAAACACATGCAGATTAGACAATGACAGGGTCCCCTTGACAACCTGTTTTAGACACAGCAGTTATATTATGACCTTTCCCTTAGTTTTTTTTAAATCTATGACCCATAGCATGAAAAATATTTTGTATTGTGAACTCAGATAAAAGCTTCATGAAGTAATACTCTCTAATATTTCATATTTATCTTTTCCCTTTCTATTTCCTATTATCAGTTCCATCCCATCTTCCTCCAGTTATATCTCTCCCATGTCATTTCATCATTCTCTGACCACTACTCACTTCCTGCCTCCCGTCCCTGTCCATCCCATCCCTCTCCATCCCTCTCCATCCCATCCCATCCCATCCCATCCCATCCCATCCCATCCCATCCCATCCCTCTCCATCCTATCCCATCCCTCTCCCTCTCCATCCTTCTCCATCCCATCCCTTTCCATCCTATCCCTCTCCATTCCATCCCATCCCATCCCATCCCTCCTATTCTATTCTGAATGCTACTTGGAAATAACTAAACTTCCTTTATGACCAACTAGTAGGTTTCAACACGCAATAGTTTGTAAAAGCACTGGTTTGTTCACAAACATAGCTCAAAGCAGAGAGTGGGGGCGAGAATACCAGATATTGAATGAAGATACCTGATTTATAGTATGACTCAGCTATTTATTGACTGTGCAACCTCAGATGTGCCCATTAACCTCTATGCATCTCTTTCATTATCTGTAAAATTCAGATAATATGTCAGCTGCAAAGGGGTCTTCTGGGGATCAACTGAGATAAAATGCATGAATGCAAAGAGCATATGTCTAAAATTGTCCTGGTCAAACTAAAATTATCCTATATTATAAAAAGAAATGGAGCAGCATGGAGCGCACCAGAGCAAGGCTGCTTCTGTTTCTCTTCCCTCAGTCCTGGAGTCCCGACTCTTCTGAACACACTGAACACTGGAAATAGGATCCAAAGTAATGAAATCAAACAGGTAGCACGGCCAAGTTTACAAAGTTTGCCAACAGAGAGGCCTTTGTGAAAGCCACCGGAAGCATTGTCCTCCTTTCCTAACACTGTTCTAGCCATCTTGGTTTATGATTTATATCAAGTCCTTCCTTGGCAAGACTTTCAATACAGTCAGTGCAGTCCACTGTGAAGGGACATGATCTAGGCAGGTATTTGTAGCACAGCATGACATGACAACAGATTGCAGGGGAGAGGAGAAGATGGGGTCGTTTAGCACGGGAAATAATCCCTCTATCTTTAGTGGGTCCTAGGGTGTCAGTGCACTACGGTATAAAACAATCGACTTTTTAAAATTTATTTTGTGCGTGTGAATGTATAAGGTGTATGCATCCATATGTGGACAGATTAAGGCCAAAGGAGGACATCAGATGCCTTGCTGAATCACTCCCTACCTTATTCCCTCAGCCACCAAACTCTAGTGATTCCCCTGTCTCCACCACCCCACAGGGCTGGTACTACAGGCACAGCTAGGGCCATGCTCAGGCTTTTTAGGAGGTGCCAGAGAACTGAACTCGGGTACCCATGGCTGTACAACAAGCACTCCTACCTAGCGAGTCACCTTCCCAGCCTCTAAATTAATTTTGGTAATCTACTTAACAAACTATTACATCTGGACATCCAATATAGACTCTGGCGTAGAGAAACAGAAATGATGAAGCCTTGGCAACCTGAATTCCATAAGGGTACAGGAATGTGGTAGACATGACTAAGACAGACATGTCATTGGATAATTTCCTCTACCTTGAGGAAGATAGGCATCTGAGCAGGGTAAGATGTGCACACACTTGAGACTCCTTCCTCCTACTGGGTTGCCTTGTCCAGCCTTAATTCGAGAGGAGGTGCCTAGTTAAGACTGCAACTTGATATGCTGTGGCTGGCTGATCTACATGGGAGGCCTGCCCTTTTCTTAAGAGAAAGGAGGAAGAGTGGGGGGTGGGGGAGAGAGGAGGTTAGGGGAGGGGAAACTGTGACCAGGCTGGGAAAAATGAATGAATTAATTAATTTTAAAAATATGCAGACACACCATGACAGAAGGGAAGGGCAGATAGCATAAAGAAGAGTCCAAGGCATGCTTCTGAAGGTCGTCTTGCTGAAGAGGAATGTTATTGGCATGAAGGGTAACAAAGAAAGAAGGGAAGAAACTTCAGGCGGATGAGAAAGGCATAAAAAGCGACTCTTTGGACAGCGCATGTATTTCTAGGATGTAAGAGGTAGGTCCATCCCCTGCCCCTGAGAGTTTGTAATAGCAGAATAAGATGATTACAGTACATTGCATTGGCCTTTTGCTCTGGCAGGCTTTTGGAGGAGGAAGCTAAGAGAGGGTCAGGTACATGTTAGGAGGGAGACATTTGTAGTGGTCCACAAGAGATATGTTGAGGGCTTGAATAAAGAAAGCAATAATAAGTATGGAGAAAGAGGAGCCTGGTATAAAGAAACTTCCTGGTATTGTATTTAGAGTTGAAGCAGAGGGAAGAGAGCAAGTGCTGTGTTTTAGCACAAAATAAACAAGACTGTCCTAGGTTGCGCCGTGATATTGACCTCTGTGAGTTCAGAATTGAATCTAGAGGAATTAAGATCTTTCCACAAGACATTATGAGGTAAGAGATGCTGAGTGTTGAGGGGAAAGCTACAGGCTGGTGGCTCTGGGAGTCAGAAGAGAAGCGTGCGTCCCAGTGGGGTGTTTCAATGACATCTTCATAGAAGAAGTGGCATTAGCGAGAATTCCTAAAAGATGGTTAAGATGTTGCCACAAGTTAATAAGCTGGAAGGGCATTTCTAGAAGGAACGTTTTGACCAGAGGTAGAGGATGCAAAGTGATGTGCCTAGGGATAAAGCCTGGGATCAGATCTTGGCTCTGTTACATTCTAATCCTTGAATTGATAGCAATTTACTCCCCAGAGCTCTGCTCCTCACTTGTGTATAACAGTTCCTATAATTATCATTAATCTTGTGGAGTTGTTTTGAATTTTTTTTTTTGCTATTGAAACTTATTTTTTAACTATAATGAAATTTAATTTTATCAGTGAGTTTAGTATTTTTGTATTACTAATTAGTGTCCTCTTATTTCAGCTTTAAGAATCCATTTTAGAATTTCTTGTAGCAGCAGATGTAGTGGTAATGGACTCCCACAGTGTTTGTTTATCTGGGAAAATACTTCTCTCTCCTCTGTTCCTGAATGACAGCCTTGCCAGCATGGGCATGCTTGCTTGGTCTTACTCTAATACTTTGAAGATACCGTCCCAGCTCTCCCAGTGAACAAGGCTTCTGCTAAGGACTCTGTGGATAGCCCTGCGGAGATGCTCTTGTATGTGATAAGCTGCTTTTCCCTCGATGCTTCCAAAACTTTCCCATTCGTCCCTTGAAGAATCTGGCTATCACGTGACTCGGTGTAAAGCGCTTCCTATGGAACTTCTTGAAGCTCTTTGGGCTTCATGGATGTGGATATTCATTTGTTTCTCCAGATTTTCAGAACTTAAAAAAAAAAGATTCCTACATTTTCTCTCTATGCTTCTTCTGGAATTCCTATAATGCACACGTTGGTTCACTCCATAATGTACCATAATTTTTCCAGGCTTTCTTCATCTTTCTCCTCTCCTTTCTCTTCTTGTTTCTCTGACTGCGTTCTTTAAAGTGTCCTAACTTCCAGCCCATCACCTCTGTCCTCTGCCTGACGACACAGAAGTCTGCTGTGGAGGCTCTGGGTGGAACTTTTCAGGTCAGTCATCAGGTTATTCGGCTACAAAGCTCCACGTTGCATTGCGCTTCTTTGTTTTTGCTTACTTTTGTGGTTTTTCTCCACCAAACTTTTCATTTTGTTTTCATGTTGTTTGTATTTTTTAAATTTGTCTATGTGTGGTGTCTTGTAGATCAAGGGTATTATTTTGAACTCTTTGTCATGCAGATTATGAATCAACATCTTCCGAGTTAATTACTGGTCCTTTGTTTGGTCCCCTTGTTGGTGCCATGCTGCTCTGTTTGTGGGGTTTGAATGAAGCCACACACTCACATCAGCACATACAAAGACTAGGAAACATACTCTCATCTTTAAACACACAGGACTCTTTCAGCCAGGAAGAGCTGTTACCAGTCAGCCTGTTGGGCCATCTGACGTCATTGGCAGGTAGACATGCTCCAAGGGTTCTCAGGCTGCCTATCTGATACCTGGGTAAGCAGACAGGCAGGCCTAATACCTGGGCCCATGTGTGTACTGGGGCTGTAGTGGGAAGCCTAGAGGCACGTTCTGTAAACAAGCCTGAGGACTGAATGAAAAGGAATGCTTCAGAGCAGATGTGGACCTTGACTCTGCTTACGTCATCTTGGACCATGGCTCTGCTAGAGCAAGGGACACAGGGGCTGTCCAGAAGGTCGTTACTAATCTGGTATCTTGGGCTCATGGGTACCATTGTGGCAGTAGATCTAGAAGAAAGGTCAGTTAGTGCTGATCGGGCCCCTGGGGTCATAGAAGACAGGCTGAGTTGGGGGTCGCAGGTATCACCTATCTACTAGGATGCAACTGAAACCTGGACCCAGTCTAGAACTAAGAGTTCATGTGTTCAGGCTTAAAGGCTAAATTTGTGGATGCTCAAATCTGGAGTTTGAGGCTGGGAAGGATGGCTTGGCAGACTGGACCCTGGGTAAGTACATGGTAACCAGGAACAATAGACTGTGGATACCAGCCTGGTGCTGAGATGAACCTGGAACCTGGGCACATGGGTTCTGGCCAAGAGTCAAGGCTATGGATGTTGGCAAGGTTCTTGAGTTGGCTCAGGAGCTCTAGGACTGATGTAGTGGTGAGGTAAGCTTAGAACCTGTGTCTTCTGGGATTGCCCTACTATTAAAGTGTGCTGTGTAGGTTCCAATCTGGTGAGTAGGATTCTAAGGTCTGTTTTGGTGGGATGTGTCTTGTGTTAGGTCTAAAGCAAAGTTGATAATGTGACTCCTCCTTACCCCCTTCAACACATCTTTACTTAATTCGTATGCTATACTCAGCTTTTAACTCTTCCATCTGGATTCCTCAGCTCTTGTGAAGATATTTTCACATGTGCTCAGCTCAAAACAAGGCAGCAAGACATGCCAGTGGTGATCCTGTCATAACAGTGAGCTACTCAGAGGGAGTAAGGCAAAATTTTCATGAAGGGAAAATGTATATGGTGTAGAACAACATAGAATGACTATGGTTGGAGGCTGAGACACATGTGGAAGGCCTGAGCACGGCACTAAACAATTAGACTTTACCCTGTTGGCAATAGGGAGCTACTGAGAATTTATGAGTGGCACTAAAGACTGGAGTTATGTTGACTAAGATTAACCAATATCCATGGTAAAGATGATTTGGAGGAATAAAGAATTAAAACAGGAAGAACATTTATGAATTTATCAAAAGATTTCAGATGAAAGGTAAAAATGATCTGAACTGTTGAGTGTTATTCAGAAAGGAGGTGGAATTTGGACATGAGAGAAGTTGTTAAAGAGAAATGAAGGAAATTTCAATGATCTCCAAGTTTCTGATCATAGTTCCTGTAATAAGCCTTTCTAAACATTAACAATCTTATAGCAGGCATTAAGAAGACAAGAGGAGGACTGGGTTAGGGCAGAAATTGTAAAGGGGAAGAAATAGAGAAAAATGGTAATTTCAGTTTTTGAGATTGCCAGTTGACTCAAGATCATTCTCTTCTGTAGATTTTTCATTACCACCTGGGTGGAAACATCATTTCCCGGGTTCCCTTGCAGCTGGGTGTTGACTAGTGATTACATTCCTGCCCATTGGATGTAGGTAGAGTGATGTACATCATTCCCAGGTAAGTCATTCAGTAAAAAATGAACTTGTTTTATATTGTTCTTCCCAGTTTCCAAAGGACTGTGAGGAGTTTAACACAGAGGTGGAGCCAGCAGCCACCATGTTGGCTAGGAAAACATCCAAGGCAAGGGGATCAAAATGATACAGTGCTCCAACAGAAATGTCTTGCTTACCTACTACCCAGTCTCTGCCAGCTCAGAGTGTCACATAAGAGGGAAATCCATATATTACTTAGGGCACTGGTATTTTGGCTTCTATTAAAGCAATTTGAGACAGGATCCCAACCAATAGGGACATGACAAGTTTGAGGTATTAGAAAGAGTTGAGATGGAGATACTGTATAGATATGGAGGTGGGCTAGGGTGGAGATGAGGATTTTTGGAACTATATGAATGAGCATAAGGACGGAGCCATCCAGCCAATGATGTCACCAAAGGGAACTCTGGCAAGAAAAGAGGGTAGGGGCTACAGAGAACACAGAATGTATGGTGGGTGTGTGGGGGGAGAGAAGCTGAAATAGAGAGAACAACAGAATAGTAACTTGCTAAAGAGAAAGTTGAAAAAGATAATGGTGGGACTATGGGGGTGGCTTTATTTGTTTTTCCATAAGAAAGAGTGGCCAGCAGTCCTACCCACAGAGAGATCAAAGAGGATGAATTGGGAGAAAAGGCATAAAATTCAGGGAATTGGAGTCACCTGATGTCAGGAAGTGATCAAGAAAAAGCCAAATTATAATCAAAGTGATCTGTTTAAGAAAGCAGAGGATTTTATAATAAAAATTGTAGTAGCCTAAAATTACTTCTTAAAAGGTGTAAAGCAAAGAATATGCGTAATTTCCTCTCCTGGAGACGGAGTTTAAACCCAGCTTCTCCTCAGCTCTCAGTATGGGCTGAACTTAGTGCAGCTTCCAAAGACTGCAGAAGATTATGGAAAGGAGAAAATAGCAACTTTACAGAAGAGAAACTTGACAACCACCACCTACCTCAGCAAGTGATGAAGGTTAGCGTCGCCAGTGACAGGTCACATGGATATAATGTACCCCCGACAGGACAGGATGAGAAGGGCAATTCAGCTCTGCGGTAGTCCTTTCCAAAACTCACAACCTCCATCTAAATATGAGAAAAACATCAGAAAGTCTCAAACTGAGGGACAGTCTGCAAAATACCTGAAGAATACCCTTTTAAAACTGTCAAGGTCGTGAAAAACAAGGAAACATTGAGAAACTGTCTCAGATGGTCACTAAAGAGACATGAGGACTAAATGCCATGGGCATGCTGGATGAAGTCCTGAGACAGAAAAATGCACATGACTTGAACACCCTGCAAGAACTGCAGGAAATCTCAGCTTCAGTTTTTCCTTTTCTGCCAGTGTAATTTCTCATTTTAAAATGATTTGTTTTCTTTTGAATTATGTGTATATGCGGTATGTGTGTGTGTGGGGGGGGTATATATGCACATGAGAGTGCAGGTGTGCAAGGAGGCCAGAAGAGGGTGTCAGATCCCCTGGAGCTGGAGTTACAGGTAGTTACTTCTAAGCAGCCGGAAGTGAGTACTGGGAATCGTACTTGGGTCCTCCCCAAGATCAGTATGTGCTCTTTTCTGCTGGCCACTTCTCAGGCCCCTAATGTCCTATTTTTGACAAAAATGCCATAGATAGATAAAATACTAAATGAGGGTAAACTGGATGAAAGGTATATGCTCTGTACTTATTGTCTTTATATGTTTTCTATAGGTATAAAAGCATTCCAAGGCAAGGGCAGAGCCCTGGGATATGGCCTGTGAGCAACGAACAAGTTTGAAATATAGAGTATCTGAGCCCCCCACTCCGCCATCCTTTCCTCCTTCCCTTCCCCCAAGAAAAATTTTTCCATTAGTCCATTATTACAGTACAATGGAATGTTCAATTTCACACACTGTGTGACATTCCATGCCAACCAGAATAGTTAATGCAACTTTACATTTATGACTCTGCTTGGGTGTGAATTATTGTGTTTATGAAAATCTCCATATTAATGTCTGATTGTAAATCATTCTGCCGGCTCCCTTTATTAATAGCTCAATTCCCACTGCTTACTGCTGCAAGCCCTTCAGATCACCACAACTGTACTGGAGAGGGGCTGCTTCCCTTGCTTGCCACCAGCATCTAGCCATCTTGGACTTTGCACTAAAGCCTGCAGCCTCTGAACTGATTTTTTTTTTTAAATAAACTGTTTCTTTGTTGAAAAGTGGGCAGCTTCCCTGAGAAGTAGAACTTCCTATTTTCTGTTCCCAGTTTCTTACTCTTTAGAAACCTCACGAGGAAGTGATTTGGACACAGAATTTGGAGGCACACAGATTTGACATGAAATCATTTGTCTTGGTGAGTCTTGGGCTTTGCATGTAAAATGTTCCCCTTCCAGGCTCTGTGTTTGAACACTTAGTTTCCAGTTGGTGGTGCTGTTTGGGAGGGTTATGGAACCTTTAGGAGGTGGAGCCTTGTTGAAGGAAGCCAGTTACTTTTAGAGTCCAATCCCACTTCCCTTTTGCTGCTCCCTAACTAGAGACACAATTTGACCAGCTGTCTCACACTCCTGCCACCATGGCTTTCCAGCCATGATGGACTGTGTCTCCTCAGACTGTAAGCTGGGAGAAATCCTTCCTCCTTGAGGTTGCATCTTGTCATGGTATTCGGTTACAGCAACAAGAAAAACAAGTTACTGAATTTCGGTGGCTACAGTGGCCTTTTATCATCCAGACCGGTTAGGAGAATTAACTAGGATGATAGGCTAGGACACTGACAGGACAGGCCTGGCCCTTAGGAAGCCCTCAGTGGTCTTTTGTTACAGTGTCATACTAACCATAGACGCAACAGTATCGCCACGGGACAGACTGGAGGTATTTGGGGCTGGCAGCTGTAAAGTCTGGGCATTTCCAGCTTATCTATAGACCAGTGATCATGGCAAAGTCACTAAGCATCTCAGGCCTTGCAATTTTCCCGTTTGTAAAATGAGAATCCACATTCTTAGGCTTTCTCCCAGAGCCGACATCACTGCTGCATTCATACACATAGGTAGCAACAGGCACTCAGGGCCCTTTACTCCTTTTACCATCCACGGTGGATGACCCCTTGCTCCACGCCAGACAGACAGCCAGTGGCTCAACTGGAGCTCACAGACTCTTCAAGAAAGGGCCAGTCTCGGCTTTTCCATGTCTCCTCATGTGTAACAGTTGGAATCAGACCCCTTACCCCAGCTCCCTTACTGGCAGGAGGGGAAATATGAAGTCTCAGCAGGCCAGGAGGTATTTTATGCTTCTGTAAATCATTCAGGCGGCCAATATTTTCCTTTGCTGCACTTCTCTCACCTCACAGTATTTTTTTTTTCCTGCAGTGAAATCCATTCCCCCAGCCTGGAAACATGGGCACTTTATAGAAAATCTTTAGCTTGTACCAGCACAAATGGATGGCTCTTATTTGCTGTCTGCAGTTCATGGCGTTGCAAAGGCATCGCCAAAAACTATCGACTGAGACGTAAAAGAAGAAAAAAACACAACAGGACAGGGACAAGAAGGCTGGCACACTGGCACATTCGCATGCACGTTTACAAAGGTGATCAAGTCAACATTCCGAAGAACAGGTTTCACAAAGTGGCCATCTAATGCATGCTTGCTCGGAATCCCTGTTGCATAAAGGAAGGGAGACAGCTAGGCAGTGTAAACGGAAGACTGGGAGAGGCCTACTACAGCACCTGATCCTTGTGCCCTAGTACTGGAAATGCCGTGACTGAAGATATACCAATGTGAGACCTAGCTTTTGGGGAGGGTGTGGCAGGAAGATCACACATCCAAGGTCAGCCTGGGCTACAGAGTAAGTTCAAGGCCACGGCAGATAACTTTGTGAGACCCTACCTCACAGTAAAAAAGTACAAAGAAGGCTGGGGATACAGTCAGTGGCAAAGCCCCACCCCCACCCCTGAATAAGCAAAGCCCCAAGTTCATTTGCCTATACTGTCAAATAAACGAAACCGAAAAGAAAAGATGTACCTCTTACGTAATTTTAAAAAGAAAAAAAAAAAAGAACATTTAATCCTCTGGAATCCTATTAATAATATGAGAATTCCTTATAACATTTTTGCTTTATGGCTTAAGGGGACAGGATTTTGGCACATGCAATACCATATGTGATGTTCACAGTGAACTTTCAAGGCACCATTTTACAGGTGTGGACCCTCCCTACCTCATTCTCACGCTACCTTTCTTCCTCTCCCTCCACTCCCTTGTCCCATCCCCTCCTCCGACTCCGTTCCTCCTTTCTCTGCTTTCTTTTCTCCAGCCTCCTCCTCTTCTCTCCTTCCTTCTCTTCTTCCCACACACGCCTCTCTTCTCCTCTTTTCCTTCTGTTCCAGTTTGCTTCCTGTGGCTGTGATAAAGCACTGGGGCAGGCCATGGTTTATTTACACTTACAGATTACCATCAGTCACTCAGGAAAGCCAGGGTAAAAATCCAAGGAGAAGTTCTGAGGCAGGAACTAAATGAAGCAGGGACCATGGGGAAACACTGCTGACTGGCTCACTCTCTGGCTCAAGTTCAACTACCTTTCTTATCCGGTCCATTCCCATCTGCCTAGGGATTAGTACCACCTCCAGTGGGCTGAGCCCTTCCACAGCAAACATTAATCAAGAAAATGACCCACATACTCGTCTACGTGCTAGTCCAATGGAAACAGTTCTTCAACAGAGGGTCTCTCTCCTCAGGTGTGTCAAATTGACAACCAAAATTAGCTGTTGCAACATTATCCGGTACCCTAAACCCAAACATTCCAATTCTTTCAGCAGGAAAAGGAGGAGGAGGAGGAGGAGGGAAGGAGACCAATGGGAGGAGGGAGTGGGGTCCATATGAGCAAACTACAATGGGACACATGTGTGGAAATGTCATGAGGAGTCCTGTTAATGTGGACACTTGCAAAAATATTAATAATACAAAACTGGGGAGGGTGGGCTCTTATTGGTTCCCGCCCTTTGACCTTTATCCTGTTCCTCTCTTGTTCCAGGTCATACAAATACACAGCTTTGACTGACCTAGCCAGGCCCAGACCCTCTAACTGGAACTGACTGACTCCATTCCCACTGAAGCCCCCAGTCCAAACTCTCACCTGGAAAGGCTAGTGCTCGGGTCTCTTTCCCTATAAACCAAGCGGTCAGGTAGATGACTGGAAGCTGCCAACCCCTCTTCCCTTCACCCTCCATTACTGTGAGCTCCCAGGGCACGATGGTCCAGAGATGTGCTAGGGCTTCCGGAGTAAGTGATGGCCCCTTTGTGGGAGGAAGCATAGCCCAGCCCCAGGCTGTGACTCCACTCCTGGCTGCTGGCTGCCCCTTCCCTTCACCACAGTGAGCTAGCCATCCCCCTGCCTCAAGCTTCCCAGACTGTCCAGGAGGTGAGGGTACTGTGACTGTTTTCTTTTTGTTCCTTTTAGATGTGTTTGTTGAGCGAATCCTTGGCTTCTCGGCTCACCCGCGCTAATTAGCTAAGCCAGCTGGTGCGCTGGGAAGTTTTGTTTTTTTTTTTTCCTGGGCTCCTGGGTGTGTTTCTTTTTTTAAACATGATCAATACCCTCTCCGGCTGGGCTCCCCTGCCCGCTCCCCATTGTTCTCTTGTTTCCATTGTGCCCGAGTCCTGGTCAAGGACTCCAAGAGTCTCCTAAGACAGGCTTCTCCCCAAGCTGGCACAGAGCCTGGAGCCGGAGCAGCAGATACGGCCAGACCTCCCGCCCCTCCTGCAGCTTGCTGTGGTTTTCAGCCGCTGCTGACCGAACCCCTGGGAATCCAGGTGGGCGCCAGACAGCTGGGTAAAGATGAGGTCTAGCTGTGACTCCGGAATAAGCCACTTGCCCGTTCTAGGCCTCTGTTTCCTGGTTTGAAAGCAGGTACCCATTCCCAGGTCAGTGTGGTGCTCTACACCCTGACCTCCAAAGAGGGATTAAAGGAACCGCCCCCCCCCCGCCCCCCTCCTGGCGGCTTGAGGAGTCAGAGGTCATTCTCAAACAGGGTTGCGGATACCTCTCCCTCTGTCCAGAAGGTAGACCATGCTCATCTTTGCATGTGTGCTGGGTAGGACGAGGCCACAAACACATCCAGGGATGCAAGTCCCTCTGCATTTATTTTATAAAGGAGACAGATGTCACAAGTGCTGTCCCCTCACAGTTACCCCAGTTATCCCAAACTCTGGAGGCTGCAAATAAAATGTCTATGCTAGTTCAAATACAGCTCATTCTGGGAGTTATTTTTTTTTTTTTTCCTACTTGATTAACAGTGTCTTCTGGAAATATTTGACATACCAAATGCCAGGGAGACTTTCATGTTTCTCTTGAAGCTAGTAATTTGGTGTTTTACCCTAAAGGGGGCGGGGGCGAGGGGGAGAGGTGATAGTTATATCTCATTTTTACTGAAAACTTGGTAGGTGCCAAATATTTTCCAAGCGATAATATACTTCATTGATCCTTACGATGTACTCGTATTATTTTACAGAAGACCAGGGATGTTAATGAACTTGTCCAAGGTCACACAGATAATAAGTAGGAAGCTCAGAACAAAGCCCCGGGCTTTCTCAGAGCCCCTCACCTCTCCTGTGTCCATATCTAGCAGTCTCAGACACTAAGACCTTTCTCAACCCAGGTGACCACATGACACAGAGAGGAAAGGTCAACCTTGGGGCCAAGTTCAGGTTTCTAGCCCTGAATCGATGGCCTCCTGGTAGGTAAACAAGCAGGGACCCTCCAAGCCTCTTATCTTGCTTCACAAAATTGCCTAAGCTAATGTCCGTGCGAACACTTCGAAGCCTACAAAACACTAGAGATATTTAACACCGTGTTCTGTTTTGATACTGACTGAGGCTGAGGGCCAGGCTTCCTCTGTGCATGGCAGAAGTCCCCTCCCCAGTGCCTGCAACCCTGCCATATCACCCTTACACTGTCGTGTGTGTGTGTGTGTGTGTGTGTGTGTGTGCGTATGTGTGTGTGTATGTGTGTGTGCATGTGTGTGCATTATGTGTGCGTGTGTGTGTGTATGTGTGTGTGTGTGTATGTGTGTGTGTATGTGTGTGTGTGCATTGTGTGTGCGTGTGTGTGTGTGTGCGCATGTGTGTGTATGTGTGTGTGTGCATGTGTGTGCATTATGTGTGCATGTGTGTGTGTATGTGTGTGTGTGTGTGTGTGCGTGTGTGTGTGTGTGCATGTGTGTGCATTGTGTGTGTGCGTGTGTGTGTGTGTGTGTGTGTGTGTGTGTGTGTGTGCGCGCTAGCTAGTTCAGCCTCCCCTGGCGCGGAGCCTGGAACGGCTGAGTCAGCTGCATTTTCTCCTGTCTCCAGTTCCCTTAAACCCTGCTACTGAAATTGGCTCTGTGGTACCCGAAGTTTTGCTTGCCATCCTGCCCGTCCCCTGGGGTGGCCCCATTAATCACACGTGTTCTCTTTTCTCTCTCTTGGCTGGCTCTGAGGACAGCAGGTAGGTGTGAGTAGGTGTGTGAGAGTGAGTTTGCGGAGTGTGTGTACCTCCCTGAAAACAGTTGGGGACTAAGTTTGTCTGCAATAAAGAGAGTTAGCTGCTTCTTTTCTGATAACCATACACATCCCGTTTCTTCCAAGGAATGACAGGTCCCTGGGGGTGAAGCATCTCCTTGACTGGGAGAAACCATCTATTTTTGTCCTTTCCTAACTCAGTTCCTGAAGCTGTCCTGCAGCAGCCTGCCAGGCCTCTCTGCTGTTAAGAACATTCTCTCCTGGGGCTCTCTGGTTCTGGGACTCCCCCACATTTGAAGTGGACTTCTGATCCCAGGAGCTATCATGCAGGGGTGCCAGCTCTCTCTTGAAGGTGGGACACACCAGAGTCTACACCCTCCAAAGTTCCCTCTGTGAGGTGTCTAAACACCAGCATCCCCTCAGGGGGGCTGGGGGCACAGCCTGAAGCAGCCTGTCTTTACACAACCGCTCTTTGAAGTCTTGTGTTTTATCTCAGGAATTCATGTGACTTTTGTGTTCCATGCCATAATGTCTAGCTGTTTGTTTTCATAGAAGTATGTTTTAACCCCTAATCTTCAAGCAAAATTGAGGCCCCAGGAAGATATTCTGTGCTTATTCTGTGCCTTTATCCTGCCTAGCTTGCCACAATGTACCCCCAGGGGTACAAGCACTCTAGTTAGAGAAGCATGCGCAATGCAGTAAGAACAACAGCTGAAAAAGCCCATGGCCTCCCAGCCTCCCTTCCCCAGACTTCTGCAAATGAGCCTGTGCCTGTCTGCCTTGCCCATGCATCTTTTGTTCAGGATAGTCATGCTGATAGAGAGAGATGAAGAATGGGGAAGCTGGAAATACTGCATGGATCCAAGTCCTCAGGAAGGTCCAGGGTTTGTAGAACAAATTTTAGTCCTTCTTGCTTTAGCTTAACATTATCATGGATAACTGGTTCCTAATCAGAGCTAGGTGTGTTGATGAGGGCCAAAGGGAAGCTGAGGCAAGAGGATTACAAGTTCAAGACCAAGCTACACAGTGACACCCTGTCTCAATGAATGAATAAATGAATGGATGAATGAACGAAGTAAAGGACCCTAATCAGACAGGAAGTACCCTTTGTTCTCTGTCTGTAGCCTTCTGCAAAAAGCTGCAGGGTAGTGGCTGGATCATTGTTATTATTCACCTCCACATCTTTTATACTAACCTGAGAGGGGAAAGGAAGCTGCTTTGTAAGGTAGGAAGGTCTCTTAATGGATATGACCCGGAGAAATTTGGGGGCACATCTCAAGGGGAAGGCCAGTTAAGAAGCACACTGACACTTACATCAAGTGGAACAAGGATAGAAGTCTAGGGACCCCAGAAAATACAACTATGCAGAACCAACTTGGTTGAAAAGGAAGCCTTCTGGATGACAAAGGGATTCAGTCTGGATGGGACTCATAGGGGAAAGTCCCCAGAGGCTGGACAGCTCTACTTAAGACGATGTATCAGACCAAGTTAGTGTGGTACAGGTGATATGACTATTCCCCTTCTCCCCAGCCCTCACCATTGTCCCCCAAAAGTATAGCTATAGGTGAGAAATGGTGAGATTCAAAGGCTCACCCTGATAATATATCTGCGGTATTTCTTAGACAGAAGGGGAAACATGTAGCCTGGGATTTAGCTTGACACAACAAAGCCTAGTCTTTACCCACAGGCGTGCAAGGGAGCCAAGTGCAAGAGAGCTGTAAACATCTCGGAGCTGCTCTGAGGACAGCCCAGTATGGAGACACATTTCAGCGGGGACATCGGGGCTGGGAAGCAAAGAGAAAACTTGCCAAGTCGTAGCGCTCCGATTTGCAGGGAGCAGAGCGTGGATATTTCAAATCATTTCCTTTTCGTTAGTACCTAATCTCCCAGCTGTTCTCTGAACATTGGCTCAAATACTAGAAAACAGTTGGCCTCAAATGTGAAAGCCACAGGCTTCTTTAAATTGTGTTGTCTTGTTACATTGGTGTGTTGTGTCAACCCAAACTCCTGTATGGTTTCTGGGAGACGGGAATTTTGTCTGATGATGAATTTAAAGGAAAATGACTCTTTTTTCTTTCTTTCCCCAAGGCCACTTGGTGTTAAATATAGCTTGGGCTCTGGCCTTATTTTGAAAACTCAGAAGTACCCAGGGGACTTTTATGTCATGATTACTGTCTTTGATCCTTCTTATGCTCTCTTGGCTGTGGGGTCTGAAGTAACAAGGTGCCAATGAGCTACATGGAAACCATGTCTCTCTACTAGAGTTTCAGGTGAATCTTTGTCCTCATCACACCGACTGAATCTTGAGCTTCGCACTTTTGTCCAAGCTTATAAAACCAACTCATTTATCCCTGTGATACTGATGTTATTGGTCCATTTTTTCCTACCATGGAAACTGAGGTTGAGAAGGATCAAGTAACTTCCCCCAAACATCCCATTTTTAAAAGATGTACCTCCAGGGTTTGACTGACGGGTTATAATGTCAACTACGGGCTCTTTCTCTTCCAACAGGAATTCTCATTCCACATTCATGTATTCACTGGTTCCTTTGTTTATATATTTAACAAACATGCATTGGGCATCTACTGTGTGTCAGGCATCAGAGGCGCAAAGATGACTTAGACATGGTCCCTGCGCTCAAAGATCGCAAAATCTAGTGGAACTCAGTCTGGTCTTGAAATATTTATTCGACAAATATTTAACATTTAGTAGAACAAACAGTGAACCTGATTGAGCTCCGAGTTCTACTGGTTGTTTTCTTGTTCCTATAGTTGTTGTTGCTGTTATTTTATGAGTGGCTGACATGCCCAAGGGACTCACTAGGAGGCCTGGTCACTGACTCCCTGGGTCTGGAGCCAGAAGCAAACATGGACAGTTTTAGACCAGGGCAGGTGATACTTCAGAACCAGCTACAAACCAAAGCTTAGAGGAGAGACGGTCCTTTAGGTGTGTAAGGCTAGATGTAGCTGGCAGATGTTGTGAGTTTACCAGTGGTTGAGAGTGCCTCCTTTGGCAGAGCTGCTGTTAGTGAACTGACCAGATGTTCATCTTGGTTCCTCTCCTGCTCTGGCTCTTAGGGGGAAAGTCTTCTAACAGGCTTCATCTCTAGCCTCCTATTGCTTCTGAATATAATCCGGCCCAGCAAGATGGGTAAAATTGCTTGTTGCACAAGTTTAATGATCTAAAAATTTCATCCTGAAACCTAAGGTAAAAGGAGAGACCCAACTCCTGAGAGTTGTCCATTGACCTCCACATGGGTGCTGCAGCATACATGCGTGCATGGCATGTACATATCATACATACAAACATGCTCAATACAAGTGTTTAAAACCCCACCGAGCCTGCCTCCCACCTCCTCAGCTGCCTTCCGCGCACTCAAGGGTGCCACACCTTTGCCTCATCCCCCACACTTCTTCTTGGTCTCCTTGCCAGGATCTCTTTCAAGTCTTTTTGAATCAATATCACAGTGTGAATACTCTCTGATAGGTGTGTTGATTTCTTTATTTAGCCTTGATTCCTTAAATCCCAGACCCAGCTTAGTTTGTAGTATGTATATGTGGGGTGTCAGAACGTGTTCTAAGACGTGAATAGTGACAAAAGAAAACAAAGAGAAAAGGAGGAGAAAAACGAAGAAAAGAACCTGGAGATAAAATATTCTGAAGCGATAACCAGAGGATGTGAGTGGCACATCTAAGGAAAATAATAGAAGCTCTTGTACTCATGTCAAGCCCCATCTTGAACACACATGTCCAGATGGCCAGGGATGCCAGCTCCCTTTTCACACCGCTCATCTCGATACCAGCACAACTTCTGCGGCAGGACTGAGTCATGGACGATTTCTGCGGTGGGTCAGGCCTGCGGTGCAGCCAGGCAGTGGACAAGGATGTCAGCCAACTAGCCAGGGGGTCATTAGCATTCAGGAAATATGACAAGCCCCAGCTCCCTGTCTGCTTCCATGCACTGTGCATCACACTGAGGGGCAGGAGTGGCTTGGGCTGAGGAAGGGGATGGAAGGCAGGGCCATTCCTGCAGCTGCAGGTTAATGGTGGACAGATCTCATACTTGGAGATCAGTTTTCCCCTCGACGCATTATCTGGACCATTTCAAAGCCCTTTGTCTTAGCTAAGCTGGCTGTGGGTGATGTTTGCGGCTGGAGACTTGCAGAAAAGATGTATTTTCTGACAGGGAGAAGGTCACCCGGACAGAAGCCATAACAATGAGCTGCGGTTGGGTCGCAGTTTCCCGGATGTCGATCGATGTGTTCCCTGGCATTACTCAAGCATTGGGATTGGAGTGCTAGCCAAGAAAATGCTCTTCAAATTGGTGAACAGGTCACGTGCCGTGGCAAAGTCGTTCTTTCATTTACCCTCCGTCTCTTAGTGCTTAGAGCTGAACGCTCAGGCGGCAGGAAAAGATGGGTGGGAAACTATTCCTGTTATCACCACTAGGTGGGTTGGTGGGGTGAACCCGATATGGAAAGCTTAAAGAAGTGCAGAGGTTTCTGAGGCTGAGGAGAGAGATGAGAAACAGAAGATAGAGTTGATGGTACTGAGAGATGGATCAAAATGGAGGCTGGCTAGGAAAGAGCCCATGTGGATGGGACACTAGACATTTTTGTGTGTGTCACCATCATCTCCAGTTACTTCATCAGGTTCACTACACTGCCCTTCAGCCAACATTGTGAATGATGCCAACCTCCCTTGGTGACTACTGGTAAACTTGGACATCACCTGTTGAGCGCTCTGTCTTCTAGTCATTTGTAACATCCGAGCCCAGGAGAGAACACTGAACTGGGGTGTTGAAGAGATCTGAGTCATGGGAAGAACCGTGGAGCGGGCTCCTAGGGCTGACTTTTTCATGCTCTGCCTTGCCCTCCTTTTCCTCACTTACAAAGTGCAAGAAGCAACTGGAAGGATTTGTCACGAGAGCCTGAGAAGATGGCATCCATTCCAGAGCTCCTAGGCAGTCTACAAATGGTGTTCGTGAGAAGACACAGCGTTGGAGCGGGAGGCCCCCAGGGAGCCAGACTCAGGAGCATCTGCTTCTCCTGAGCGAGCCTGCATCCCATCAAAATCAACCCTGCCTCTTTGCTCTGCATTGATGTTGCCTTTTTTTTTGCTGTGTCTGTGGTGGCCTTAGCTGAAAAATAAATAAATAAACATGAGATGGGGTGAGAGGTTGGAGAAGGGATGTGCCGAAAGACAAAGAAAGAAAGAGAGGAAGATTGATTTCTGGGCAGAATTTATATCTTTTTGGCTTTTTCAAAGGTAAATGAATAGATTGTTGTTGTTTTCCAGCCTGCCGCTGAGAGTGTGCACGCACCTCTGTTATGTATAGACCCTTTTAAAGGCTTCTGGAAGCAATCCCTAACATTTCTATAGGTGCAGACAGATAATTGAATGCTTTCAAAGACCACTGTGAGACAGGGAAAGTTCAATTTTGCTGTGTGCTGGTGCCGGCATTGACTGAGTGGGCCACATGTGTTTTCCTGAGGAAGTTGGATTTTCTTTTTTGGCTTTTCTTTCCTCTCCTGCCCTTTCACCCCCATGTCTCCCCACCTCTGATGAAGCACTTAGACAGAGGAAAAGAAACAATGCATAATCACCCTAAAGTCACGCCAAACAAACACAGCCAAAGCTTCCAGCTACTTCTCTGGCTGAGAATGAAAAGCACTGCCTCTTCGCTCCAGGGTCTGACAGACAGGGGTGCCTTCCCGCTCGGCTATTATTAGAGCCTGCATGGCAGAAGCCAGGCAGCTCTGGGCGATGGGGGGTTCTTGTTTTAATTTGTTGCCTGTGCAGGCAGAACAAAGTGACATGCGGAGAGAGGGCAGGGGATTTCCTCCTGCTGCTATTTTTCCAAACGACAGCCATTGTGCATGTGTGCCTCGTGTGTGTGTGTGTGTGTGTGTGTGTGTGTGTGTGTGTGTGTTTTGGCATAAATGAGGGATGTCCATACATGTATGTATTTGTGTAGGGGCACATGCATGTGTATGTATTGGCATGACCAAGGATGTCCATGCACGCATGCATGCCCTTGATGTATGTATATGTGTGCATACACAAGTATACAAATGCACTCAGTGGCCAAGATGTGGATAGGCCTTCTGGGTAAAACAAAAATGTGCTGGGGTTGGGGATTTAGCTCAGAGGTAGAGTGCTTGCCTAGCAAGCGCAAGGCCCTGGGTTCAGTCCTCAGCTCCGGGAAAAAAAAAAAAAAAAAAAGAAAAGAAATGTGCTTCATCATGCCACAATCCACTCCTTTTGGGCACAAAGAGGAGGTGCACAGGTGTTTGCTGTAAAAAGGCAGAGATAACCCGTCCCTCCAAAGTCACTGCAAATCCAGCTGGCATTGACCATCAGTCTGTATAAATGATACCCACTTTAATTACCCAAATACCCTTTCAAATATTGCCATCTTTTTTTGTTGTTGTTGTTGTTTGTTTGTTTTTGTTTTTGTTTTTGTTTTTTTGAGACAGGGTTTCTCTGTGCAGTTTTGGTGCCTGTCCTGGATCTCGCTCTGTAGACCAAGCTGGCCTCAAACTCACAGAGATCCGCCTGTCTGTGCCTCCCGAGTGCTAGAATTGAAGGTATGTGCCACCACTGCCCGGCATATTGCCATCACTTTGTAGCTAAAGAAGCTGAGGCTCAGAGACACTGAGCAAATTACCCGATGTCTAGTTCAGTTCACACTAACTCCAGTGCGGTTTCTACTTGGCTTGTCCCATTGGGTTGTAGGATGGTGTGGAAAGGAAACCTCTTAAGGTTACAAGTAAAAGGACTGAGGAAGATTTAACAAGGTTCTTTCCATTGGTGGGCAGAGGTGGGCAGCAGGCACAGCGCTCCCAGAGGCCATGGGAGAGGGATGTCCCAGACAGCCCTGTGTTTATTGCAGAACACTGCCTACCACCTAGAATGGGGCCCACGAAGAACCACTAAGAACCCTAGTCACATGTTCTCCTGCTCCATGCCACAGAATATTACTTACCTTCTGCGCGTTGGCAGCTCATAAGGGATACTTCCAGGATTCTAACCAAGCCCTTCCCTTAAGCTGGATGACTTTATCTTCCCTAGGATTGTGGACAGGACAACTCACTCCCTGACTTCAAGGTGAGCTCCTGGAATCCTGCATCGTTCCAGGACCCACTGCTCTCTGATCTTCTAGAATGGACAGAAGCAGCAATTGTGCCAGCTTACATCATTTCTGTGTTATCAGAGCACTCAGGGCATGTTTTCTCCATGGCTTCCCTGTGGTCTTCTTAGAATACAGACTCTTCCAAAACCAAGCTCAAAACCACGGAGGTGTACTTTTCTTGAACCCTTCTCTAGTCCAGGGATTCCAGGTGCTGGTCACTGGGCTCCTGGTCTTCACTGTGGCCTCGAAGTACTTCATGAGAACCACTTTTCATAATTCTCATACACAGCCAGGGAGTAGAGATTATTGGTAATCTCATTTTACAGATGTTGGATGCAAGGCTCGTCAATGTTGAAACATTCCACCCCTACTTGTGTCCCAGGAATTTTGTTAATAATTCTGCCTGTACAGTTCACTTTGGAATGCAAGCATTCCAACTCTATTTGAACCCCAGGCCTTGACTCCACTTTTTATTTTCGGCCCCATGGTATGGGCTAGGAGTCTTTCCCCAATTCCTTTCCTTCTTCATTTCTCTAGACCCCACCCCAATTTCAAGAGGCTCCTACTGCTGTGTAGCCCTCCCCTGGGGACCTGTGTTTCCCTGCCAGCATTTGTCAAAACTGCAAGGAGGTTCTACTCTATAATCCTGGTGACAAAAAGACAGTCCCTTCTGATAGGAGACCTCTGAGCAGAGCTTCTTTTGTCTGCCTGCTCTGTCTAAGGCAGTATGGGTAAAGAGCATGGGCTCTGGAGCCAGAAGATTCTGTGTTGGAATCTGAGAGCCATCAATTTTTAGCTATATGACTTTGGGATATTTATGACTTGATCACCAGGACTATAAGATGGGGATAACAACAGTAGGTACCTCAAAAGGTTATTCTACAACTGAGATTGATTCTATAAGAAGAATTATTAGCAAAATTCCTGGAACACAACAAGCAATGGGTACCTGACTTCTGCAAGGTCATAGATTTTAGGCCATGAAGAAAAATGTATGAATCATCTGGTTGGCCCAACATCCTAGCCTTAGACAAATAGAGGGTTTGTAATGAGGAGTTTTGAATTCAAATCTCAGATTTCCACTTACTTCTGGTATCTTTCACTTTGAACAGCTTGTTGGACCACTCTAAGCCTTATTTACTGAAAGTGTAAAGCAGTGGTTGTAATGATAAATATTGGCCTATTTCCTAGAATTGTAAGGATCAGGCAAAGAGATGTCTTAAGAGAGAGGTGAATTTTGCATAAATAATAATTGATTGGTCCCAGAAGACAAACATGACTTGAACAGATGAGTTGTAATGTCCTCCCTGACCAACTGGCCTCAGTAACCTGTGATGCAGTCTCCGGCATCACGTTCCTGTGACTAGGCTGGGAGAATAGACAGCTGTCCTTAAGCCAGTGAAGACTCGGAGCCAAGCCAAAAAAAAAAAAAAAAAAAAATGGCAAATGATGACCAGACACATCTAACCAAAATAAAGCACAATGACAAAAGATACAACGAGACATCGTGCGCCGGGCGGTGGTGGCGCACGCCTTTAATCCCAGCACTCGGGAGGCAGAGCCAGGCGGATCTCTGTGAGTTCGAGGCCAGCCTGGGCTACCAAGTGAGTTCCAGGAAAGGCACAAAGCTACAGAGAAACCCTGTCTCGAAAAAACAAAAAAACAAAAAAAAAAAAAAACAAACAAACAAACAACGAGACATCGTGGTACCAAATGGCGAAAGAATTAAGATCTGGGAAACCAAACCAAGGTGAGCTAGGAATGAACTCTCACCGTAGAAAGAACAGGAACAGGTCAAATCAGCCAAACATGGGTACAATATAGTTTGAGGGCTATGAGCAAACACTGTGCATTTAACTCTCACTCCAGTTGTAGATTGGATAAGAATCATTTGCTCTCCAAGTTACTCACTTAGGGATATTTATGGAATCGTCTCCAACTAGCCCCTCCTGTTGACAATACAGCTCACTCACTACCTCCTAATATCTGTCACTTCCAAGTTTAATGTATGAACAGTCACTTAATATTGCCCATCTTAAATGCCTCAGCTAAAGATAGGCCAGGACTTCAATCTGGACAGCCCGGTCTCTTTCTGAGATCTTTACATTTTAAACTGTGGCAGAAGATTTGGAACCAAGGAACTGCTGGCAGCTTTGATGTACATCACCATCATCACCATCATCATCACCATCGTTTATTATGTGAGTAGGCTTTCTGCAGATAGAACGGTGAGTAGAACCAAGGCATAAAGCAACACAGAAAAAAGTGATGAAGAGTGAGACCTGAGGCCTTTAGTGCTGTGCCATGAGTTACTGCTATCCAGAGCCTATCTATGCATTTCCTGTCTCACAGTTAATTACCATTTAGCTTAAGCTAGATCTCCTTCTGTGATGTTATTTTCCATCAAAGCCCACTTAATACTTCGTCTTAGTCACTTTTCTGCTGCTGTGATCAAATGTCCAGCACAGGCAACTTAAAGACAGAAGAGTTTATTTTGGTTTACTGTTCTAGGGGACAGTCCATCATGGCAGGAAAGTCACAGTTGTGAGGAAGTCATGGCCGTGGGAGCTTGAGACAGTTGGTCATAATGTGTGTATATAAGAAGACAAGTCCTTATGCCCATTTATACACACACACACACACACACACACACACACACACACACACACATGACCCAAGCCCAGGGAATGATGCTGCCTTCTTCCAGTATGGGCTTTTGCACTTCAATTAACCTAGTCAAAATAATCTCTCACAGGCATGTTCAGTGGCTAAATAAGTCCTCACAAGTGTATCTAGACATTTGTCTCCTAGGTGACTGCAGATCATATCAAGATCACAATTAACATCAACTACCACATACTTCTATAAACTAGCTCAAGACAGCCATACTGGTCTTCTTAGGGCTTTATCATAAGATACTGGGAGCCAAGAAAGAGCCATTGGGCAATATTTAATTTACTCACATAGATTTTTTTTTCTTATGCCTGAAAATCTCTTGTCTTTGACACCTTGCCTCCTACACGGCTTCTCCCTTCACTCAACCTGACATTTGTTATTCAAACTACCAGACTTCACGTATATTCAGGCCTACTTGAAGCCACAGGATCTGCCTGGCTTAGTTTTCAGGTCCATGAGCTGAGCTAAGTCAAGGTTGTTCAGTGCAATCCTGGAATTCGGACTCCTCACTTGTACTGCAATTCTGGGATGCCATCCCCTCCCTCCATCACTTGCTTCTGTTCTATGGCGTCCTCTCGTGCACACATTTTCAGGAGCTTCCAGTTTTCCCTACTAGCAACATCCCACTCTAATGAGATCCAGTCTTGAAAGGCAATGCATCTCTTTTGTGCCATAAGGTAAATATGCTTTAATGCAATTGTTTTTACTCATGATGCTGGGCAAGGCAAACACTGCATTGAAAATTTCTGGAGGGCATGCTCTCATGTAGGTAAAATTTTCATGTGAAATATATCATTTTTACTTAATATAAAATATAGAAAATCCCCAGTGTAATAACTTTACCATCTTGTTGGATACACAGAAAATAATGAGACTGGATTGAGGTACTGGCAAAGTTAGAGAAGAGAACCACTCACATTTTCTTTAACATTTTAATATATAATTATTATAACACTAATAAAGTATGTGACTAGTGAGTGCACATCCCAATGTATTTTCATAGAAGCAGATGTGCACCTGTGCCATAACTATGTAGGACAAGGTTTACAGCATCTTTCATACTCTGCACCCTTATCCTCAGAGACAAACAGCTTTCTGACCTCAACCACTAATGAGCTTTGCAGATCTTGAAACCTCAAACAAGTGTAACCCTAAACCATATTCTTCATATTGTTTTGTGTTTGGCTTCTTCTGCTTCACATTATTTTTCCTGAGACTCCTCCGCTGTGCTGTGCCATATTCTTCTGGGTTGCTGTTTATTGCCAGTACAATACAATCTGTATAACTACGCTTTCACCCATTTACTATAAATAGAATTTGAGTCGCCCTTAGTTTACCAGGAAGTCGGTTAATGTGAGCATTCTTGTACACATCTCCTGACATCCATAAGCACTCCTTTATGCTGGATCTATATCCAGGTGCATCACACAGAATATGTAGGCTCAGCTTTTCTAGATACAGTCAAATCAAAGAGATTGCATCAAGTTCGTGCTGTAAAAGTTTAGTTCAGTGACCACTGAGTTCCCTAGTGTGGGCCAGGATCTCCTCTAAGTGTTAGAGATACTAGAGGCAGTGGGCATATGCATGATCTACAAGTCCTAATAGATCAATAGCAACACCAACAGAGGTGTTGTATGCACGAGTATTCAATAGTATATCTACTAGGGGAACCCTTTGGGGCCCTGGGTTGGCCTCCAAAGGCTTGGCCAGGTGCACAGGGTTTGGTTTCTGAAGGAAGAGTTGCCCCTGGCTACATGGATGCTGTGGGCCCTTCCCCAGTTAGAGCCAGGCGGGGCTGTCAAGAGTGAACAAATGGCTGCCAGCATGAACAATGATTTACAGGAGAAGGTTGAGACATTGGTGAGATGAATACCACGGACTCCACCGCCATCCTGGAAGCAATTCATCAGGGCAGCTTGGCAAAGAGGGGCATAAATCCCCAGCCAGGGAAACCAAGCAGGGCTGCACAACAAGGAAGAGGATGTGGGATGTGAGGGCAGCCTCCAGGGCGGCTGCCGCTGAGCCTGCCAATGTCAGGAAAAGTTAAGTCTGCAGGAATCCTCCGAGGTAAGTTTTGCAAGGATGGTCCCTCCTCTCTCCACGAAGACATGCTGCATGGTCCCTGGCGCCCCGCTAGAAGACCTTTCTTAAGAGAGGTCTCCCTGATCAAATTATATACTTTATTATTTTATTTTTTAGTAAAAGAGGAAAATGCAGAGTGGGTTTAAAATGCAGGTCCCCTCCCTCCCCTCAGCTTCTCACACACCAGCCTCCTGCAGGGTCTCAGAAGGATGGAAACTTGGTAAGCCACCAGGAAGAGAACACAGAGTGGGAACAAGCAGAGCGCATGAGTGAAGGAGGGATTTTTTATGAGTGAAATTGCTCACAAGCTCCTTTAATAATGTTATTCATCTTTCTGTCAAAGTCGTCACATTAATGTAGCGGGGAGAGATTTAGAGGAGATGAATTAAGACTTAAATACACAAAATGACTTGGGGAATATTTAAATACAATACATTTTATGTTGGTGCGGCATCCTTTGTCACGGTGTCGTTCATGACTCTTGCCTGGCTGGCACAGCCTGGGAATCAACAAGTCCCTCCTCTTGCCTACACTTCCCACATCCAGTGCCTTTGCCGCACACCTAGTGTGTGGAATTGCTACAGTCTCAGGGGAGCACGGCAGCAGTCCCCGGCTGGTCAGGAGATTCAGTGTTTGTTCAGGTTTAAACAGGCCTCTTTTCATTGAGGGACCACAGTTTATTTGCTGAGAAAATAAAGCAAGTGTCCCTCCGAATGTTAAAGGAGGCAGAGAGAGACTTTCTTCTCCTTCTCGGGTACAATTGCAGAGGCACAGAGGGAACGTGGATGCCGTTCAAAACTTTCTCTCACCTTCCACCCAGCTCTGGTCTGTCTGCTTTGATCTACTGACTGTTGGAACTTCTTTCCTTATAAAGTCTTTTGTCTTTAAGCATTTAATCCCTTCCCATTTCTTAAAAAAATATATACATAATATTTAGTTACTTATTATGTGTGTGTACATTTGTGTGTGTGTGTGTGTGTGTGTGTGTGTGTGTGTGTGTGTCTGTCTGTCTGTCTGTGTGTCTGTACCTGTGTGGAGGTCAGAAGACAACTAACTTTAGGGTGTCTGTTCTCACCTCTACCTGGCTGAGGCAGGGTCTCTCTTCTCTCTGCTGCTGTGCTGGCCAGCGGGTTTCTAGGTGATTCTCCTGTCTCCACCTCCCATCCCCCTTTAGGAGAGTGAGGATTAGGTCACCACATCCCATTTTTATAACACGGGGTTCCTGGGATTGAAATCTGGCCATGAGGCGTGTGCCTTTACCTGCTTAGCTGTCTCTGCTGTTCTATCTACTTTCTTTCTCTCTGTTCTTCCTCTCTCTTTCCCTCCTTCTTCCCTCGATCCCTCCCTCCCCCGACCAGTCTCTCACACCTTCTTTCCTTCACCTCCTTCTTCCACCTTTCTGGGAATATTTGGTAAGCCCCTCCCTTCTCTGAACAAAGGATTGTGCTCAGAATGTGTCAGTGAGCAAGTCTGACATGGCTCCTGCCTTCCTGGTTGGGTAGTCCAACTCCCACATTCCCTGGACATACGACTTGGTATGAAGCTTATGTCTAGCTGGGATGAATCAGCTGAGAAGGAGGGTTTCCACGGCCACCAGTCTGTCTGTTTGCTGTGCACAGAGGGCTTTCTTTGGGTATACAGAGCTAGTTATCCCAGTGGGAATGGGGAGGCTCAGCTTTAGCTGCAGAGAGAGTAAAGTGAAGGCATCGGACGAGAAATTTAAATTAGAGGTAAGGACAGCTCAGACACCATAATTCTCCCCTTGGTCCATCTTCCCACTCTCTAACTGGTCCCGAACCTTCGACCTCTATCCTCTTCTGTACTTTGCTCTTCGTCTCTCCCCATCCTGTCTGCTCAGTGTGTGGAGGAGGAAAACCGATGCCGTTCTGGACGGGAAATTATCTTGTCCAGCGTACCTCGCTCACTCTTTTCTGGGCATTACTGAGATTACTTGAAGGACACTGGCAAGCAGCCCAATGAAAAGTCACCAGAAAGGCCGTGGGGACCCAGCCTAGTCTTTCAGCTGAGTCACCAGAGCTGTATGCTGCCCTGGGAACCAAGGTACCCTGGGAACCAAGCAATTCCTGATGGTTGTTCCTTCAGCTCCTCCCTCCATCAATGACATTCTGGTAAGAATTTGACCCACTTGTCTAGTTACCATCTCCATTGGCCTCCACTCACTGGGGAGATTGAATGACCTTAACTCCATACAGGCTGCTGTCAGCCTACAGGGTATGGGCTACGGAATATGTCAGCCATGGAATATGGGACACACTTTTGATCCATTACTGGTGAGAGACTGAATTAGATGCCCTAAGTCATGGAGGCCCATGTGTAAGAAACTTCCAGAAAGAGGGCTGTACAGGACTGTGGGTGTGGCAGAAGCTGAGGGTCCACCCAAGGGGGTGAACAGGTAACTTCCACCTTACTCTCAGTCTCTAGGAGGCTCTAGGTGAAACAAGAGGAGGAAGCAGGATTTGGGGACTATGGGAATCTAAGCCACTCAGAAACCATCTATGGGTGATTCCCTGTTTGACATAAGTTTAGCTCATTTAGAGAAAGAATCGGAGTTCCACAGAGGGGGGGACTCCTTCCACTGTCAGTGGAACATGTCAGTCTGAAGTGATGGCCCAGAAGGGTTAGGGGAAAGAAGGAGGAGGAGGAAGAAGAGGAGGAGGAGGAAGAGAAGGAGGAAGAGGAGGAGGAAGGTGTACACTATCTCATCCTGGGAAAAATGGTACTCACTAATCCAGAAGACTCAAAGATGTGGGGCTGGTACCCAGACAACGGAGCCATGCATTTCCTTAGCCCTCACCACTAACTCCTCTACGGGAACATCTTAGGCCTGTGCATACCCGCCTCCTTCAGAGCTCTGAAGAACCCTCTTGCCCATCCTTTTGCTCACCTTTTAACCAAGTGAGGAGATTTGGGCATTGCAAAGCCCACCCTCAAATATTTCCCTGTGGAAAGCTTGAGGCCAAATGCTAGGGAGACGACTCCTCACAGGTAGACCTCTCTTTCACCATGCCTGTGTACTGAAATCACCTTCCTTAGCAGTGAGCATGGCCGTGTGCTGAGCCATCCACGGTCTCACTGGGGTCCTGTTGCTTCAAGCGGGTATGCTAGCAGATCACCTGGCTGAGAAGAAGGTCCCAAAACAACTGTGGCCTGCAAGCTGAAACTGTGCGAGAGCCAAGTCTCAGAGAAGTGGTAACTGTGGCTTTTTCTCCTCGAGCCCCTTCCCCCATCCCCACTCCCACAAGAAGCCAAGATGAGTCTATAGTCCAGTCAATTGACTGGACACAGAACCCAAAGAGACTTATTCAGTGGCTGCCAGGCTTCCTAGAGCACTGAGTGGGAATTTGCTTCTGGAGCCAAGAGAGGGAGGAGATGATTACGGCAAGCCTGCCAAAGCCAGACCCCGAGGCTGGACCCCATTGGTTTTTGAGTGGGGAGAGGTAAGGAAAAGTCTTAGGACCAGGACAGGGTGCCTCTGATGTCATGAAATAGAGCCAGCTCAGTTTGACCTGTGTGTGGAGGGTCTGCTGTAATACCCAGGTCTTGCTCATGTATATATTGATGGATTCTCCTACCCAGTCTCCATCTTTTATGTTCACGGAAAGAATCATTCAATCCTCAAAATGAGAACAGGAATGCTAGAGCAAGCATGCCCACCCTTGGAACGGCTCACCTCTTTATCACCTGGTCCTTGCCTCTGCCTGTCTGTGTTCTTACAGTGTTGATGAGCCCAACATCATGACTTTGCACATTATTGAGCCTTAGACTGATGGCCATCAACTGCTGGGTGACAGAGTAAATTCAAGTGGCCCTGGGAGGCCTTCTCAAGCAGCAGACAGGCAATTTATATGAAAGCATTTTATGAAACACCTGTTGATAGTGAAGCTATTATTCCGTTATTATTATTGTTGTTAGTAATGATACAGCACCCGGTCTGCTCTAAGAGAATAGATGGTAGAAGTGGCTTTCAGAGAGTACAGTCCCTTTGGAGAACAGCCCTCTTTCAATATAATTATATACCTGGAGTTCAAAAGTTCAAAGCGTGTTGGACTCTCTGTCCTAGAAATACAGTGTAAATGAATTTATGTCTGGGAATAAAATATAAATTAGAACACAAATAACATATAAGGAGTCTTATCTTCTAACCTGCCTTCTTAACACCAGCATTTAGAGCCAGGATCCTAGGCCTTTGGCAAATGTACCTATATATGTTAACCTGACCCAGACTATGTTTTACCTATGTGGTCTGGTGAATGATGAGAGTTCTAAGCCATAAAGGAAGCAACCTACATTAAAATCCTGATGTGTCTCTCAGCAGCTTTGTGCCTTAGCAAACTCTTTAGTGTTTTTTTTTCCCCCAAAGTACTTGACAACTGCTGTGGTCTGAATGCTTGTGTCTCCCTCAGTGATGGCGTCAGGAGATACAGCCTGTGTATGGTACTAAGTCTCGAGCCTCAGTGATTGGTGTTAATGCTCTCATAAAAAAAGGTGGCTTTGGAGAGCTGGCGAGCACCCAGCAGCTTGCTGCATAAGCGTGAAGACCTAAATTGGGATCCCCAGTAACCTATAGAAGATGATTGCTATAGCATGTGTCCATAACGCCATCTCTCTTATGGAAAGTGGGGAGGCAGAGATAGGAAAAAATCTCAGGAAGCTTTGGGGCCAGCTAGCCTGACTTAAAACAGTGGTGAACAAAAGATTCTGCCTGAAACAAAGCAGAAGAGGAGAAATGATATTTGAGATTATGACCTACACATGCACACTGTGGCATTTGTGTGCTCCTACACAAACACACACACACATACACATACACACACACACTGAGTGACCACAAAGAACTTGCATTCCCTTCCACTATAAGAGAAGATGCCATCTACAAATAAGGAGACTAGCTCTCACCAAACACTAAGCATGTGACAACTTGAGGTTTCTTAGCTTCCAGACCTGTGGGAAACAAATTTCTCTTGTTTATAAGTCATCCAATCTGTGATTTTTTTTTTTTGTAGTACCAGCCCTTGCAGGCTAGAACAATAATAATAATGCCTATCATTAAAGTGTTGTTGGGAGAAGTAAATGAGGTAACGGATATATACTCCCAAGCCCAGGGCAGAACAAGGGCTTGGTTAAAAATCCTTTGAAGCAGAGTTGAATGGAGGGTTAGTGGAAATATACTCTCAGCAGGTAGGAGACAGAAAATGGACAACTCAACATTATGTTTAGACCTAGTCAGGCACTAACGAGAGGAAACCCAGTCAGAAGCCGAGCCACAGAACCTGTCAAATCCTCATATGTGGATCCCATGAAACTCAACAGCATTCTTCCACGGACTCATTAAAGTAAACAGCCCCTCTTATTTATCAATGCTATTCACCCCGAGTGAAGATGACAACAATCAATTAAATAAACAAATCAAGTCTTAAAAAGCTTAACTCAAGGCAGACATGATTAATTTCCTCATCATTGATTGACATTAACTATATCAGCCAGCTTTGCTATGGTAACAAACAACCCCTGAAAATCCTGGTGGCTTATAATCACGAGCGTCACTGTGTTGTTTGCAGAGCCCGTTGGCAGCTCTGTGAGTCCTCTTATTTGAGATCTTGCCTTGAAAGAGCTGATCTCACTGACAACCTGCTGTTCTGACGCCAGACAGAACCAAGCAAGAGAACCAACCAAGCACACCCTGCTTCTTGGAGCTTCTGAAGTGGCTTGTGCTCCTTTGGTTCAAGTAAGTTACAGGGTCCAAGTGACAGGGTCCAACTGACACACAGAGGTGGATGTGGAGGCATAGAAGATTCCGTTTTCTAGTCCTCTCCAACCCTGCCTAAAGTCACAGGGAAACATCACAGCCACACGGGACTTGCCGAACACTCTCTTTTAGAAGATGCTCCATGCTCTATTATCTTCATACATTAGCACACTGACTGGGGTGTGTGCAGCATGGACCATATCATTGGGGTCTTCTGTGCAGCTTGGGTCTCCCTATTCAGCCTACATCCTTTCTCCTTTTTTTCTCTTCTGCTGGCTCCTTTATCTCCTGTTCATCAGGACTTCCTTCCCATGTGGGCTCACTGAGGCCATCTTGCCCATGACCATAAGCAGCAGCAGACATAAGTGATTTCGATGACCTCAGCATATTCTATGTTAAAGCTGGACCCCTGTTCTCCCTCGGGGCCCATATGCCCCAGGCCAGGGCCATCAACTCCACTCCAGCCATCCCTGTAGATTGGTGCCTGAAAAACAGCATTTCTGCTTCAGGTGATGCATCTGCCACTCTCTGAATAATGCATGCCATGCATCACACTGGACCAAGGACAAGCAGTTGAGAAATTGGGGAGCTTTCATTTGATTTCATTATTTTGCTTTTAGACCCAAGCGTTTTCTCTTGTCAGGCATTTCAAAGAGGACAAGACAACAAGGTGTTCTGAGATAAGCAGGAAGGTCGAGCATCCTTGGAGACTGATGGAAGTGTGCAGCGAAGGAAGCGGGGTAGCCCTCCCCACAGGCACACAGGCCCTGGGGGCATCCTGGCTCTGTGCTGTCTGTGGGGACCTAGGTAAACCAGGTGCCCTGAGTACACAGACTTGGGGTGTGCGTCTACAGAGTTTGGGACCCACACCTCCATACACAACATTGAGATACAGAGGAGAGCAGATCGTGTGCAGGGCTGTGACGTGGCGATTAGGAGCAGCAACCAGACTCCGAAACAAAGGACCAGTGTCAGCAAAGCCAGTGAGGGAAATGAGACTCCAGTGAACCGGTAAGAGCTCCAGCCAAGGATCAGCCTAACTAAAGTGGGGCATTCCTCCTCAGTGTTGCTAACTTAGGCCTCTCATAGTGTGGGTAGACTTAGGAGGCACAGCTTGTGCCCCACCCAATCGGATTTAGCCACTGATCCTCCATAAGCCAATAAAGTTGCCAAACTAATAGCAAAGTGGGAAAAGGAAAGAGGAGATTTACTCAATGTGGAGAAACTGGAAGAGGAACAAAGCGTCAGTGACCCCTTTCCCTAGTCCATCTTTGGGGTTTTGAAGTGTTCCTTCCACTCCCAACCCCTGAGCCCCCTCTAATGTCCTCTCGGCCTGCATAGCCAGATACTGACCACCGTTTCTGGGTCAGCGAGTGTCCTGCTGTCTGGATATTTAGGCTCATAGTGATCAATCCTTTCTATGCCTACGATTACTTCAGGTAAGAGCTGTTAGTGTTATTAGTAGCTTGAACACAATAATCCACAATTTTAAGTATCTTCTCTCTGGTCTTTACATTGCTCTGCTCAGCTCTGGAGAACATGGGTGCTTCCAAGGCCCTTCTGAGCACAAAGAAAGGTGAAGGAGATAGGTTAGTCTTATGCCCATCCCTTTTACTCACAGCCTCTTGGCTTTGGTCTGAGTGTTACCGTGTTATCAGAGGTCCACATATGATTTTTTTGTTTAAAAGGGATAGCACTATGATTTGGAAACCACTGAATTTTTTTTTTATTTCATCTCCATGAGAAGTTTATGGGCCTGTAAGATGAGGAATTGTCACATTTTACAACTTGACCCTCAGAGAAACTCTCAATAAGGGATACAGAAAAGCAAGAGAGAGAGAGAGAGAGAGAGAGAGAGAGAGAGAGAGAGAGAGAGAGAGAGAGAGAGAGAATACTTCCTTGTGTCTCCTGAGTCTGAATCCATAACGTCTACAACTCATACTGGGTGTGGCTTATCTCAGACTTACATGCTAACAGCCCTAAGAAGCAGAAACTACCCCTGTACTATTGACTTCTGTTTATTTTCTATCCGGAACATATGTCTGAGCACACAGTAGGTGATCCCCTCTTACACAGTCCTGGCAGTCCTTGGTGGAGATCCACCCTTACCTTCTGCCTTTCCCAGGCAGCACAAGCTAAGTGGTTTACAAGGCTGGGCTAGGTATCAAGGCGTTTTATGTGATGAAAGGGATGCCTGCTCACTCCTTTCTTTTGCTACTGACATGGTTATGAATCTTATTATTAGCCCAGAGGATGGGGTAAGAGGACTCGGCATTCACACCGCTGTCGCTCTGAGGAAGTCCAGCTGCCTCCTGGAGAGTGATCTGTGCACTGTAGGGATGTGACTTTTGCTGTAGCATCTTATACAGCCTGTGTTCTCTGCCTCCCTAGTCACCCTTCCTCTGTTCCAGGGACGAGATATTCCTACTAAGGGAGAAAGATTAGATGTCACTGACTATCCTGGCCACACGGTTGAGGACATCTCCTCATCACAACCCTGTGACCCCTGGGTGGGGAGAATCCAGGGGACTGCTTTCAGGTAGGAAAGGGGAGTAGGAATCATGGGAAGACTCACAAAGGAGAGAGAGAGAGAGAGAGAGAGAGAGAGAGAGAGAGAGAGAGAGAGAGAGAAATCAAGGTAAAATTGTTTCCAAATTGAATGTTTTTCACTATTTTCTGTGTGGTGTCTGTGCCATTCCAGATGATTCCCTCTCAGGGGCTTCAGAAAGGCTGTAAATAGAATGGATTGCTTTTAGGGACATACTCTGATAGTTCGCTTCTCATGAAAATATATGCTAATACATGTAGACTATCATTATTGGGGAGACCTATGTACCGACTCTTTTATGTCTACCAGGAGCCGGTTTCTGATTGCTAGCATTTTGCCAAAGTCTCTGTCATGCGTGGGCTGAATATCTAGCAGAAAGGCGGATTTAGCCAAGGCTGCATGCTGTGTCTCTCCGAGGCTTGGAGGGGGGGTCTTGGTTTGCCGAGAACTTTTCTTCCACAATGAGCAGCCTAGAAAGCATACGTCTTTGTTTAAGCACTCAAAAAGCCAAGCCAGTCCAAAAGACTCACCTGAATTCTGAGACTTCGGGGGTCAGCATGAGGCAGAGGGGACTGCCCATGTGGCCCAGCAGGGTGTAGTGCCACATCCAGGCAGCCAGGGGCGCCACCTCCTACGTGTCCCTTCCAACTTTTTTCTGCCCAACCCGGGGCTTTTTTGTGAGCTGTCTTCCTATCTGCTCTACCAGCCACTTCTGCATCCTCTTCTGTAGTGGCAAAGTGGGTTAAATAGCGCTCGGCTTTGCAAGGAACACAGCCAACAAATGAGATATCAAACGCAGCTTCCCGTGTAAGAGATCAGACTCCGGCGAGCACACACGCCGGCGCTCTGCTGGAGCTCCTTGGCTCTGCAGCCAGCTTCATTTAGGATTCATAAATACTTTTGCGTATTCCCGAGCACACAGCCGCCAAAGGAATTTCACTCTGGATCACGGGCATTCAAACATAACAAAGCGGGAAAATGTGAACATGATGAAGGACAGAAAGGAAGAGGCTGTGAAGAAAACCCGAGACTTCCAAGTACTGGGTGTAGGAATGACCAGGAGACGGGCTCTCCATCTTTTGATTTCTCCAGAGAAGCTGACCCTAGCTTCAGTTGACCTGTGGCCTGGTGACTGGATGCACCAAATGGTGAGAATGGGCTAATGAATCCCATGCCTGTCAAAGTGGTCTTCGACCTCCAATGTGTGTTGGAACTAAACCCTCCAAACATGCGTCTGGGGAGCAGGGAGGTTTTGAGATCCAACTTGAGCCTCCTGAAGCAAACTCAAACCCAAATGCTTTTTGGAACCTGGCTGGGAACCTGAAAGTCGGAACCTGGCAGCGGATAAAGTATGGTTAAGCTGTCTGAAAGAGCCCAGCTCTAGCTAGTCATTATCAAGTGAGGATTATTGTCAACTCTCCAGATACATCAAAAGAAACCAGAAACCTGTGATTTCTTTTAAAATATGCAGTTTCCTTATTTTCAAGTGATGAGCAAAAAATGAATGTTGCACAAGGCAAACAAAACAATCCCAACAGTCTATACCTTACATAATTTTCTACACCAAATCTCCTAGTTTATCAGTGATTTAGTGAGCTCCTCCAGTTGTATAAAATTCATGATATGGGGCTCGTCACTTACCAGGCTTAATTTTTCTGTTTTTCTTTCCTAACTTGATATTATTTGTTCTGAAGTACTATATACTTATCAAGGGTAGGGCCATATCCTTCATATTCATTTTTTTTGTCTTCTCCAGTCATCCAAGCTGACGGTAGCTGTTCATCAACAACCTTCAGTAAGTTGCAATCTAACCTGCTCCATTCCACAAAGGGTTGGAGGAAACCTTCGTAAATGGATGCAATGGGAAAATAACCTGCACAGCTGAGTACATCAAGTTAAATACTCGGACTTTACCTTTCTACTGAGAGCCTCGAAGGTGTGGCACTTACAATGAGTTTCCTCAGGACAGCATCTAAATGTCTTTCTTAGATGATGTGCAGAGCCCCAAGGCTTGAGAGGGTGCCTGGCACATGGGGAAAAGTTCACAAATTGATGTGGTATGAATGAAGAACAAGGCCAGTGAAGTGGCCTCAGAGAGGGAAAAGATCAGAATATGAAAGCCAAGCTCAACTCAGAGCCCTGAACCAGAATAATAAATGCGGATCTCTGTAGCAAGCCTCTTTTGGCCATAAGCAACAGAGATCGAACGAAAACTGGCTTAGGCAAAAAGAAGAATGTACTGGCAGGGTATTGAAATACCATCCTTCCAAGCCATATAAAAAGAAAGGATTCATTTGTACCCACAGGGAAATCTGAGCCAGATAGACTGTCATAAATCTGCCTTTCATATATGTCTGTTTGGAATGTGACATTATTTTCTTCCCCACTAGACAGGCTTTCTCCATGCACTAGGGAACAGGGCTACCAACAACTTCTGTGTCTCCCATCTAGCAGCTTCCACCCCCACCCCTGGAAAGAGAACTGAGCACACTCCTATATACCGCACTATTAAAGGTCTTGGGGGGAGGGCTCTGTTCTGCACGTGTTACTGGAGTTTCAAGGTCACCTAAGAGTCGCCTCTTTCAGCTATGACAGCCACAAGATGGAGTTGCCATGAAGGGCCTTTTTCAGAAAGATATGCACAACATGACAGCCTTTATTCAAACCCCACAGTTTCTTTAGAAGGAAAAAAAAAAAGCATTTCCAAGAAGATGGGACACATCCTAGAAGAGAAGGGTCCTGGTAAAGTGAATATCCTGCACAGTTCATACAACACTTTGGCTATAAATGGCTCCTATATCCATTATATTATTTTATTTGTCCCTAAAAAGCTCTATTTAAAAACCATAAAGAGTTTATAATTGTTTTCATTTTACCGTTAGAAGAGCATGAAACTCAAGAGAAATTCAGCAACTTAATCATGATCCATGGATTTGAACAATTTTTAATTCAGGACTTAAACAAAACCATTATTTTTATTTGTTTAACATTGATACCAAGGCCCATGCCCTTATGTAAGAGGTGAGTGACAAGGCTGTCCAGAGAGTTTCTTATTGCAAGATCATGATTTCCAAATAGCTTAAAACCTTGTGATAGGACTGTTGGTTGCTTCCTACCCAGCTAGGATGCCTGTGAACCACAACAATGACCAGCAAGGCACAATAACCCTAAGGGGTCCGGTGGTGGCACACATTCCTCAGTGGGAACCAACAGCTCTGTCATTGGACTTAAGCCTCACTCAACAAGAGGGAAATCATGCCTGCTACTGAAAGCTAGGCAACTACACAGGGCTAGTGGAGTTGTGAATTGTGGAGGAGAACCTACCACTGTCAATTTGTGAAACCAGCATAATCCTTAAGCACATCCTAAATATGTGTGCTTATACCCATGGATAAGTATAATCTTCACCCTTCATCAAGGAAACACCTTTTTGAGACCGATGGAGATTATTGTAGAAAACCACAACCAATCAAAATGCAGAGTTGTAGAGCCCCATCCCAATAGATTCATCTACAGCACAGCTACTGCACCTAAGGCTGAGGGATCATTGTGGAAGAGGGACCTTAAGTATGTGAGAGCCAGAAGAACAGGGAGTTTGGTGTGAAAGTCTGTCTCTTAGGAATGTCAGAAGCTACATCCATAAAGTCTCAGCAGTGTGACTGCCTGAACATGAACTGAACAAGGACCCTATTGCAATAGACATGCTAACATGGATGGAGGAGGCCCAGGAAGTCTCAACCCTACCCCAAGAACTATAGGTAGCTAAGGAATCCTGAAAGTAGGAGGAAGTCTTAGTTGGTTACTCAATACCAAGTGGTCAGCCTTGAAATCATAATGTACCAGTAACATGTGAACTAAGAAGGTTGTATTTATGTATTTAGTATGTGTGTGTGTGTGTGTACAACAATTAATGAAAAAAGAGGCCATGAACTTGAAAAAGAGAAAGGATGAGGACATGGGAGGATTTTGAGAAGGTAAAGGGGAAATGATGTAATTTTACTATAATCTCAAAAACAAACAAAAATTAATAATTTTAAATAATGCTCCACAGCCAAAAAAGAAAATCCCCTGTGTAGATCCTTTCTTGTCTTTCTTGTGCTACTGTTTATTGGGATTTCCAGAGGCACACACAGATGACCTTAGCAGTCCTCTCTTCTTGGCTTATTGTGTCAAAATACACATCCAAAGATTGAACATCTATCCGTATCCTGTTCCTGATGGTCTAATTTGGCCTTCTGCCTGTGAGACAGCTGGAGCCCTCTGGTCCAACAGCACCTCTATCCATGGAAAATGGAGAAACAGAGAAAGTCTAGATGGTGATATGAGCTAACCACAGTCAAGATGACCATCCCTCTTTACGTGTGACTCCTCTTGCCTTTGGTGGATGCCATGGTGGGCACCAAGGCCACAGCAGAGCATGCTCCATCTTGCACCCAAAAGGAGACAAAGGTGCCTCTAAAGCTGAGCCGTCCAAGGACTCCAGCAGTCTCTCCACACCTCATGGCCCCTCCTGCTTTGGAGGGTGATCATGAATATGCAGCTTTCGTTCATCCTGCAGGTCAGTGCCCAGGGAGGTGCTGAAGTTCATTGATTTCATTCAGATTAGCCAGGCCCTGTATCCAAGCTTCCTTGCCCAAGTGTAGTGAGCACAGCATACTAAAAAGACAGAATCACTTCTCACCAGGACAGTATCACTGCCAAGGCATCGATAATCTATTAAGGATGTGGGCTAACATAGCACCAGTCATCAAGTGAGGGAACCCACCGCAAGGAGAAGGCAAGTCAGGTTTCGATTTCCCTTCCTGGATGAGCCCTTCCCTCCATCCCACAGAGAGCTGCTCTTCCCTAGGTTGGGCCTCATTCATAATTCAATGATCCGCATGGCAGGAAGCCATTTAGAAAAGTTCTTCTGACTTCTTCAGGAGACTGGGGCAAAGGTGACTTACAGCTATTCATCCATGCATGGAAAGCTATCTCAGCTGCTAGAGACAGGGGCCATGGCCTTTCTCAGTCCCACTTGGTGACTTGCCTAAGGGTGACATAATGAATCGCTCTGACCTAGTCAGAGAAGGGAAACATGGGATGGCAAAGTTGATACCACCTCCATTTTCCCAGAAGTCCCAGTCCGGATGAACTTCTGCTTTAGAGGCTTTTGTCCCTAGGAAGGAAGTAGTGGTGCTTTTGTATTTTACTGAAGCAAGTAAAGGAATGGAGGTCTCTGGTGTTCTAGAGGGAAACGTAAATGAGTTATGAATTTGTCCATCCTAAAGTTTAATGAGCAGTTACTATGTCACAGGCACTGTGCTGGATTCTGGATTTCTGGTGCCTGGGCTCATTTTTAAAATAAACATTTTTATTGTTCTTTTTAATTGTGTGTTTGTAGGTATCTTAGTCACAATTCTATTGTTGTGAAGAGACACCATGACCAAGCAACTCTTATAAAAGAAATCGTTCATCTGGGGGCTTGCTTATAAATAGTTTCAGAGGGTTAGTCCACTATCATCTTGGCAGGGAGGTTGGCAGCAGGCATGGCAGGCCTGGTGCTGAAGAAGAAATTCAGAACTGCATCCTGATCTGCAGGTGGAGAGAGAGACACTGGGCCTGGCCTGGGCTTTTGAAAACCTCCAAGCCCACCCTCAGTGATACACCTCCTCCAACAAGACCAGATCTCCTAATTGTTCTAATCCTTTCAAATCATGCCACTCCCTGGTAACTAAGAATTCAAATACATGTGCCTATGAAGGCCATTCTCATTCAAACAACTATAGAATGTGTCTGTGTGTGAGTCTATGTTCATGAATCGAGGAGAGGTGCCTGCGGAGGCCAGAAGAGGTGGTCGGATTCCCCTGGAGCTGGGGTTAGAGGAGGCTGTGACTGACCTAAGGGCCTCTCCACTGGCAGTACCCACTTTTAACCACAGAGTCGTCTCTCTAGGCCTGCCTGAGCTGAGTTTTAAAATTCATTTTCTGATGGACAGTTATGAAGCGCTAATAAACTATGTGCCTGGGCCTACAACAGGTTCTGGGAGAAGAGCCGTGAACAAGACAAGACAAGACATCTAGGGAGGACAGAGCCAGTACATGAAGTGCACACGAAAAGGACTCTACAGGAAAGAATGGGAGCTATCGAGAGTGAATGAAGTAGGGTAACTTCAGCTAAAAAGGTCTCTCAGAAGAGAGGATGCCAGAGTGGAAATCTATGCTCTAGAAAAAGTTGGTCATGCACAAAAAGGACAGATGAACGTTGCTGGTGACAGTTATGCACTGGCAAGTCCCTTACAGCGGGTTCTCTGGGGGAAAACAAGCCTAGCTTTGTCGTGTTTGCCGATATCCATGGTGCAAACACTCCCACATTTAACATCTAAAGCTGCCAACCTGATGTCACTGAGCTCAGACTCAGGAGAAGAGGAAAACCGTGGCTCCTCACCAGCCTATGCCAGCCGACCTCAGCACACTGCACTGGGCTTCCCAGTCCTACTAAAGGACAAGTAGGGCCAGTGCCAAGAAGTCAGACAACAACACTGATGGAACCAGGAAGGGTTCTCTGTGGCTAACAGGTTGGAGGACAGACCCAGTCTATATAATATGGTTAGGGGACTCCACCATTCAATACAAAAATCATCATACCTGGTCCTTCCTGAGCCCATTTACAAATTCATGCTCCCACACCACCCTCCTCTGTTAATGTGTTAAGTGAAATTTAATATGTGAATGTCCCTGTATTGGTAGAAGTCTGGATAAGGCACGCTGGTCACTGTATAAAAATGAGAACTATATAAGGTCTCTGTCCTAGCAATCCTCATAGCCTGTTAGAAGAAAGGGAAGCAGGAAATGAGCCCTAATTGTTTCACATCTATCCCATTAATACAAGTTAGAGATACCAAGAGGGGGAAACACAGGAAGATGTTTCTGGTTTGGTTTTGTTTTTCCTTTGGTTTTGACCAAGAAGAAGACATCATATAAGAATGATTACCATTAACTATTTTGATGATCCCATTGATTGCCCATCAAGGAAGCAGGATTACAGTGTTTGGCCACTGACATCTTCAAAATTTAAGAAACTTGAGCCTGGAGAGATGGGCAACATCATGGAGGTTGCCAATCCATAAAATGCTTTATTAGCATTGAGACCAATGAGAGTAGATATTGCCATCTTCTACTTGGCATGCTGATACTGTAACTTATAGCATGAAGTTCACATGAAGGGGATTGTTCTCTCTGATTGGCATTTGGGAGATGGTCCCTGGTGATAAGTACACTCCTGTTCAAGGCTGGCCAGTAATGTCTCAGTGTCTGGCTTTTTCCAAACTGCTTTGTCAAAGACTCTACAGAGTTGCATTGATTTACCTTGTGACAGCGATGAAGAGCCTGATATCCTGGCAGGAAAACCAGAAGAGAAATCTGGCAGATTGGAGACCTAGGACCAAAGCATGAGAGAAATGTCCCAGCTGGCGATATACCCAGAAGTGACAGCTGGACTCATGGGAAAGCCCATTCCTTCACTTGTAAGAGAATAAGAACAGCATAGAAGGGTAAAGAATTCACTAGAATGTGGACAGTGGACAGAAAGAAGATGGGGGAGGGGTAGGGAGAGGAGAAGGGAGGTGGAGGAAGGGGAGAGAAAAGGGGTGGAAATGGGGCACTAACTTTCTAGAAACAAATGAAGAGAAAGCCATGTGGACAAAGGAAGATGCAGTATGAAGGTTAACAGGTAGCCAAGAGGTTATGAGACTGAAAACTGAGAAAAGGTCATTGGGCAAGAGACTAAATGTGTTACTCAACATTTGAATGGCTGTGGTTGCCGTAATGCTAGCCTCGACAGAGTGCCTTTCAGTTTGGAGGGTGGACATAATTTCCTTAGCTCTTGGCTCAATTGTCGCTCATAACAAATGAGAGTGAGAAAGTGGAGTTCTGAGAACTAATATCGGACTGAGGCAGAAACTGAACCCAAGTCTCCCAAATCAAACGTGCATCCTCTTTCTGTCTGCTGGAGTGTCTTTTATCAGGGTGCCTTGAGGTCAAGGTGAGGCTACTATTGATAGAAAGCATGTGGAAGGGGGCAAGGTCAAGGGGAGCAAGAGTCAAGCATTTGTTTAAGAAGTCACATGGTGAAGAAAGGCTAAGTAGCAATTCCAAGGGCCTTTGATTCTAGGGTAATGATAATGATAAATGTCTGGGACTAGTAGAGAGCAGGGCTGGATATCAGAAGACATGAGATGAGATCCTATGAGGGAGCAGAGATTGGAGGGGGGGACCCCAGATGCTAATATCCTAAAGACAAACGAAGAGAAATACGTGAAAGTAGAGTTTCCACAAAGAAGACTACGGAACCAAGAACATATGTACAGGATGTTGACAGGAAAAATATCCATCACCACCACTCCCCATTGTATGAGGGCATCCTGAGATCACCCTCTAATGCTAACAGGGGCATTTGTAGAGGTGACAGCCAGAGAAGGAAAGGCTCTGTAGAGTTTTTCCAGGACTTCCTGACACTGTTGTATTCCATTAATGACCTCTGGGGTTGATCTGATAAGGACCCAGAGACTTCTTAATCCAGAGACACTATGGCTGTCTTTGCCCACTCTTCAGGGTGGCTGCTGTAATGCACCCAGGCACAGACTTGGCCAGCCAACACTTGTTATACCAGATTCTCCTCAGCTTCATATCAGAGGTTCTAACTCCTGGACATTGTACCTACAAGTTGTACCTGTTATCTCAAACTTGCAGGGACTGAAAGGATCATAAAGTAACAGAATCTCAAGTGTTAGAAGGATTACCCAGGCTGATTCTTGAATTTCCTTTGTAACTCCACACCAAATGCCCCGCTCATCATCTCCTGTGACAAGACACCCATTGCTCCTTGAGGCAGTTTGTTCCATTTTTAGGCATGTCTAATGGATATAAAATTCTTCCTCGTATTTGTCTTAGATCTGACCTCTAGGCAATTCAGAATACAGAAATAAATTGGCTAATTCTCATTCCTTTGGGACTGAGCATCAAAATTTGAAGAAAGCCATTATATGCCCTGTGTTTTCTATGTTTCAGGGAAAGCCAGCCAATTTTCTCCTGCAATTTCTGAACTCCATGGTGTCTCATCAAGTATCCCCTGCACATACCCTAGGATGCAATGGTGGTAGGTGTGCCTTTGGTGAGCCCATCTTCTCGTTCCGACCCTTTGTGCATTTCTGATGCCTTTTGACCATGCTTTCTTTGTATCTAATTTCTTTTTTGTTACATTCATCCTGAATACTGAATGTTGTCTTCTTCATTCTAAACATGACTTTTATGGGAAGCTAATCTTTTTAGAAAAAAATCAGTGATTCTTCATCATGTGAGATGAAGTCAAGATACAATTTTTATACTCTCCAAATTGAGTCACGACTATTTCTCTCTGTTATTAATATTCCCCTTAGTCAGGTTTGCTCATTCACAACTCCACTTACCAATCTATTCATTAAAGAGACACTTATGGAGTGACTGCTGTATGCCAGGCATAATGGTTCAGATATGAAAGGTCCTGCAAAAGCTCATGTGTTGAAGGGTTGGTTGCCAGTACAGCAATGCTCAGAGATGGGCCTTTGGAGAAGTGAGTGGATCATGAGGTTTCGTAAGTAGAATAATTCATTGATGGGCTCACAACTGATCAGGCTATTGGTAGTGATGGAAATGTAAGAAGTGGGAACTTCTTGAAGGTAGTGAATGGGGTCTTGGGTGATGCCCTTAAGGGCTTCATTCTTCATTCTCATTCTCTCTCTCTCTCTCTCTCTCTCTCTCTCTCTCTCTCTCTCTCTCTCTCTTTCTCTCTCTCTCTTAGCTTTGCTCCACAACATGTTTCTCATGATGTTTAACATTGCTCAGGCCCACAGATGGAGCCAAGTAACCACAGACTGACGTCTCTAAAACTGTGAGCCCAAAATAAGAATGTCTTCCTTTAAATTTGTTTGTTTTGGCTATTTTGGCCCAACATTAGAAATTCAACTAGTACACCAGGTATGCTAGTAGATCTTAGGGGTACAAAGATACATGGCCCTTGACAGGGTTAAGGTCTGATAATATGATGATGGAAAAAAAACTTATGAGTATATGAAGTTAGTAAACAAAATTATTGTTAGATATGGTACTAATAATTGGCACTAAGGAACTAGAGAAATGGTTCAGTCAACAAAGGCACCTGCCACCAAGCCTGACAACCTGAGTTTGAACCCTAGAACTTACATGATGGGAGAGGAGAAATAACTCCCTCACGTTGTCTTTGGACCTCCACAGGGGTGCCATGGCATGCATGTGCCCACACACAAATTTAAAAATTAAAAAATACATAAACATATCTTTAAACTTATAAAAACGAAAAATATGCAATAGAAATGGAGAAGGAAATAGCTCACTCTACTTGGCATAAGCTAGGAAGAACTCATCTCCGAGGGTGATGCTGAGATTTGTAAAAATGTCTGAAACGTCATGTTCTGAAATATTCAAATTCTAACACTTTAATGCGGGAAAGAGCAAGGGTAAGCTGATGAGTTTTTACTAATTCTTCTATTTGTGAGAGAAATGGAGGGAGTTGGAGGGGAGGCGATAAGGATCCGATTGGGTTGGTAATAGAGAAACAAACTATCAAAAGAAAAGATGAGTGAAGAGCCTGGTTCTCAGGCCTGGTCACATGCCACACATTAGATTTTCACGAGGAATGTGAAAGGGAACAGAGTGCTCAGCCCTCAGCCCTGAGATTCTGGTAGAACTCAGGGTGCCTTCCGAGCATCTTGGGTGATGGGAATGTGCAGCACAGGCTGCAAAGTCCTGTGTTAGGAGATGGTTGTTCTGAAACATGTTCTCTCTATTCAATTTTGTGTTTTGCCTTGGGACCATCTCCAGCTCCACCTCCCAAAGCTCTTTTCTTGTCTCTCTTTCTTTGAGTGGCAGCCTTCCCTGCAGACCTGGTCTTGCTGCTTCCCTCTCCTGAAGTCTTTCTGCATCTTCTTTTGCTTCCCAGCCTGGCCTCACTCAGAAATTAGTTAGCCAGTTCCTCTCATATAATGCCCAGATGAATCCTACACCAAGACCTGGGCATGAAAATGCCAATGTAGGATACCAAGCAAGGTAAGAAATGGGTATTTCAAAATATACCCACACTCAGCCAGTAAAGAAGCAAGCAAGCCAAGGGATGTGGGTAGGGTGCAAAGCTTCCATACTGTCTATGAACCCATAGCATTTTATGGAGGCTTCATGATGCAAGAGCAAGAGACTGTTATCCCAAATGTTTAGCCTCTCTTCTTCCTGGAAGGTGGGGGTAGGCTTAGAAGTTCCAAGCTTCTAATAACAAGTTGGTCCTTCTGGTGACCAGGCCCCAACTAAGAATCCACCAACAGTCACCTCATTAGAACACAAGTCCATCCCAGAAAACTTCAAGGGCTTAGAAAATTCCTGTTAAGAACTCAGTCTGGAGACTAAATATTAGAAAAAAAGATATACCCAGCACACCCTTCAAGAAACTGTAAGCGTTTGAGAAGCTGTGGACAGAGACTAAATAGACATCCCTCACTGTTATCACAATATGACACTAAGCAAGTGGGTTGTTTCTTAGCTAATCAATACCACCAAATACCACAAGGGGCATGGGTAAATAAAGACTAAAAATATGGCCACTGGGCTTGACCATGAAAAATCATTGGAGACTTACAAGAGTGTTCTTAGTGGTACAGTAAAATAGTAAAAGCAGTACGAAATGATTTATAGGGTATATGGGGAGTGAAACACACACATACTCACACACACAGATCACCTTTATACATAGTGAGTTTCATAAGTACAAAGCTAGAAAAAACAAAATTTTAATATATATATATACATACATATAAATACATATATATATATATGTATTTGAATCTAAACCATATAAACAAAATGGGGAGATTTAAAGTTAAACAAGCATGACAAAACATGGATAATTTCTAAAACAATTTTGATTGTTTTATAGATTCATTATGAAGCAGAAGAGCCTTGAGAACAATGAGAAGAAAGGAAGAGGCTGAAAAGTGAGTGTGGTTAATCTGGAGGGTTTCACAGAAGGAATAAAGGCCCAAAGGAAGTGGGGATGGTAAAGCTTGGACAGAATGGCTGTAGGATTATGGAGCTTACGAGAACCCCCATGTGGATTTAGAGATGGGTATAGTGCCTATTACTTCTTATTCTTTGTGAAATAGAAGGCAGGAGGCACAAGAAAGCATGATTGAGGAAAGATTGGTTTGAAACACCATCTGTGAGAATATTGGGGAGTGAATTCTCCAAGAATGAAAGGAAAAGTTTCCTAAATGAACCTGAAAGTGGAAACTCAATGTTTCTACTGGTGTCAGTCTTCATGGGAGTACAGTTTTCATCAGCTCTACTCAGATGTACACGTGTGCAGGGCAGGAAATAGAGATTAGAGAATGGATTCGACGAAAGTGCCATTTTTTTTAAAAAGGAACAGAAGGTTATGATTTCAAGTGAACAATTCAAGATTTATATAATTGGGAAATGAAGGGAAATGAAGGAACCGAGAAACTGTTTACATCAGTAGTGTTGAAGAGCAAGCACAATAGGATTAGAAATAGAAGAAGTAGATCCCTCGTCTTGACAAGAAGGAGACAAGAGACAACAGTGTTGGAATACCAATGGGAATGAGCAGTGGGTGGGATGTAGCCAGGGTAGAGTCGAGGCAGTGCATCAAGTCTCCAGAAATGGTGAACTAAGACACCTAGCTGCTGGGGTGTGAGACAAGACCAGTGTCTATAGAATGTAGTTCTGTGGCCAGGCATCCTTGGGATCAGTGCAGCTTGTAGCTTGTTGGGGACTTCTCTGGGCACCATCTCATCTTCCCCTGCTCCAGGACTACACTCTGCTTCTCATTGCCTCGCTGACTGAGCCCATAACCATTCTTTTTGGGAAGCTCTATGTTTCCAAATCTGGCTGAAGAGCAGAACTTGGCCTTCCTGTTCTCTCGCCGCGCTGTTTCTGAAGAAACGCCAGCAAGCCTCTCTGGTTCTGAGTGCGTCATTGCTGATCGCTGTCAGCACCAGAAGTGGGAGTGACAGGTGTCGAATGCAGGAAGCTGCCGGTTCCGGACTCTTACCCCATTCATTCTGCCGCAGTCTCTGGAGTGCGTTTTATCACTGCCTTCTGAGAGGTGCTATGGAGGGAGGGATCTTGATTTCTCCTTTTCCTCCTAATAGTGGGGCTCAGAAAGCCATCTCTTGGAGTCTCCTACCCTCTCTCTGAGGGCAGGCCAGCCTCTAGTCTAGCTCCTTTCTTCAATGACATAAAAAATGTCATTCGTGTTCTCACAACCAAAATTAGACAGAAATTAGCATGTTGCCGTATTTTTTCTGAGTCTATTATTTTAAACAAACAGAATGGTTGAGATATAAATAATGTTCTACTCATACCCTGCCTGCAGCTTCCCTCCCCATAGATCTTATAACCTCCATTCATGTTCTGTGCTTTCACTGTGTGCGTGTTTATCTAGAAATAGAATCTATCCTATTTCAATTAGGTTTTTCTCATTCAATCTCCCTTTAAGATTTAGCCATCTTGCTATATGTGGATCAATTCCAGTCATTCTAATTGTGCAACTGCATGAATAAATAAGTTGTTCTCCCGATGGAGGACAGTTTGTTTCCATTTGCTCACTGTTACATGAAGGACCATACTGATGTTCTTGGACCTCACTTCCTTGTGTACATTTGCTAGACTCAGCAACGTCTAGTGCGTGTTTACAGAATAGACCAGGAAGGACATTGCCAACTGTTATTCACAGTAAGAATATGTTTATGTTTTTAAGAAGATGGAAGACTATTTTCCAAAGTGTTTGTGAAATTTTACACTCCCCTCCCCTACAATGCATGAGATGAAAGTTTCTGAACCCTTATAAGCATTTTTGAATTATGTCTTTTTTTTATTTCACTCATTGTAATTGGTGTAAAAAGTGTTATCTCACATTGTGGTTTTATTTACTTTCTTTGATGGCTAATGACGCTGAACATCTTTTCAGGCGACTACTGGGCATTTGTACTTGTTCTTCTCGAAGTCTGTGTGTGATGGTTAATACTGATTGTCAGCTCAACAGAATCTAGAATCCCCAAAGTAACAATTCTCTGGCCATGCCAGTGAGGGGTTATCTAGATTAGATTAACTGAGATGCAAAACCATGTCTTAAATGTGAGTGGCACCATCCCATGGTGTTCCTGACTGCACAAAAAAGAGAAAGACAGCTGAGTACCAGCATTCATTGCCCTCTGCTTTCTGACAGCGATTCAAGGAGGAGCAGCTGCCTCCTGCTCCTAGTGATACGCCTTCTCCATGACAGACTGTATTCTTTGGAATTGTAGGTCAAATGAACCCTTCCTTTTTAAATTGTTTTTATCAGGCATTTTATTGCAGCAGTGTGATAACTAGTACACAGTCTGTTCAATTGTTTTTGCCAGTCTTTTTAAGAATTGGGTTATTGACTTTCTTATTAAACTGATATAAGTTGATCATATATTCTTAATTAGAATTCTTTGTAAACTTGTAAGATACACGTACTGAGATTTTTTCTTTCTTATACTCTACTGCTTACCTTTCATTTTCCTGATAGTATCCATTAGAAAGTGGAAACTTTTAATTAGTAATTGTTCTCTTAAGGCTTTTGTTTTTTGTCTTATGCAAGAAATCCTTGCCTACCTCAAATCCATGAAGGTTTTTTTTATTTATTATACTTTGATCTAGAAGTTTCATAATGTTATCAACTACATTTGGGTCTTTGATTCATTTGGAGTTAATTGTGGGGTATGTCATAGGGAGTAGCTGACTCATGTTGTTTCTATATTATTTTTCTATATTGTTTGTTGAGACTAATTTTCTGTATTGATTTACCTTGTCATCTTCACTGAAATTCAATTTAGCTTGTATGTGAAGATTTATTTGTAGACCCTCTATTCTGTTCCATTAATCCTACATGCACACACACACACACACACACACACACACACACACACACACGAAGACATGGACACAGACACACACATACAAATATATTTGAATATTCTTACAAAAGCTTATAGTAGATATGGAAATTTAGTGTTACAAATTTTTTGCATTTGTTATTTTTCTAGAAAACAATTTGACTGTTCTAAATTACTTAATTTTATATAAATTTCAGAAGCAGTTTGACAATGTTTTAAAATAATCCTAGTGGAGCTTTGATTAAATTATTTGAATCTATAGCTTAAGTTGACTACAACCAGTGCCTCAACAATACTGAGTTTTTTTGATCCATGAACATAGTATGTCACACTGTGTAACAGATTTTGATCGTCTAACAGCAATATCAGTAGTTTTCAAGGTAGCAATCTCATATGTGTTTTCTGTACATCCCTACATATTTTTATATTTTATGCTAAAATATATACTATAGGATTATATAATTTCTCATTTAACTTCAAGTTGTTTGTTAATAACATAAAATGCAAGTAGTATTTTTTTTTTCTGAGACAGGGTTTCTCTGTGTAGTTTTGGTGCCTGTCCTAGATCTCGCTCCATAGACCAGGCTGGCTTTGAACTCACAGAGATCCACCTGGCTCTGCCTCCCAAGTGTTGGGATTAAAGGTGTGTGCCACCGCCGCCCAGTGCAAGTAGTATTTTTATTTTGCCCTTATGTCCTAGAGTTTTCACAGCCATTTATTCCATAACATTTTGTAAAGAGCCCTCAGATTTACTGTAGACTTTGTGACTACAGTGCCATCTGCAAATAATACTTCTCCTTTTATTTCAACCCACCCTCTCTTACTTTATTTTTAAAAATGATCATTATGTTTCCTTGCTGTAATTGTTAAAAGTCATACAGTACTGTATTATTTAACCCTTTAAGACATATTGTTCAATGCTCTTTTGTATTCTCACAATGTCACACAAACACCTCTGTGTGGTTCTGAAGCCCAAAATATAGCCCTTTAGCATTGGGGACTCGTGCGCATTCACCTAAAGCTGCCTCTCTTTCTATGTAGCTGATGTTATTGGGCCTCTTTTCTTTCTTTACGATTTTGTTCTTAACAAATGTAAGCTTCACAGAGGTGTAGTGACAAGCAAAACTGTATATTTAAAGTAATGATATAGTGATTTGATAAACATGCACACTGAAAGTATTATCAGGATAAAGTTCAAACATCGTGTTTCCAAGTTCTAATGACGCCACACAGAGCTACTCACTGCTCATCACACTGCCCCTCAGATCCTCAGAATATCCATTGTATGGTAGAAAGTTGGTGTATAACTCATAGCTCCAAACCTCCTCTTCCTCTACTCCATGGCATCCACTGTTCCACTCTCGGCTTCTGTGAGTTTGACTTTTTAAAATCACATTCTGAATGTAATAATATACATCATTTGGCTTTCTTTGTCTGGTTTATTTAACTTAGTATTATGCCCTTAGTGAAATATGCAGGTTCATATATTTTTATACGTGTAGGGGTTGTCTTTATCTGCTGATGGTTGTTTCCATTTCTTGGTCACTCTGAACAATGTTGCTGTGAACAAGGGATGAGGAAGTCTTCTAAAGGTGATTTTCAAAGACTCCCATGTAAGATGGCAGACTGGAGGCCACCTCCGTGTGACTCAGACCAAGACAAGAGTTAGCATTAGAAAATGGTGTCAGTTATTTCTTTAACACAAGCTACTTAAAGAAAGAGGAATAGGTCTAAGTGGATTTCCCTCCACAAAGCAGCAGCCATGCCAGGGTCTCCACATTCTGTGGCTCACACTGGGCAGGAATCACCAGAAGGGAGTTGGAAAGAGATCATTTAGGCTACGAAGATGTAGCAACTGGCAGGGTCCAGCTTACATGGAGAGACAGTCCAGAGTAGAGCAGGCTGTGGAGACAGGGTGTGGTGCAGGAGGTGGAGCTGAGATTCTCCATGAGCACCCTGGAGTTGACTGACTCAGGCATCACCCTTAGCACTGCCTGAAGGAGCCATGTGGGAAAGAAGGAAGTTCACTGCTGAACTTGGCATGATCTCCTAACTTCCCAGGGAGAAAAGGTTGACACAGGTGGGCTTGCCCTTTACACCTGTCTAGAGCCTCAGTTACAGAACTCCCATGCATGGGAAGAAGCCACTGAACACCGGAATCAAAATAGTAGTTGGAAGGTGGGGAATTCCAGGGAGGGGGAGCCTCGGACTCATTAATTCCATTTCCTGTGCAGAATCCCCCCTCATCTGGAAGGACACACTGACTTGTTGGAATTACTAAGAATATCAGCAGCACCCCACCCTGCACGAGCTCCTCAGTGGGGACCGCTGCAAAAGACACCAGGAAGGAGACCACACCCTCACCCCTAGGATGAAACACCTCTGGAGCTAATCACACCTTTCCCATCACTTCGTTTTTTGTTTATTTACACTGTTGTGATTTCGTTGCTCATTGGTGTTGCAGCTTACATTCTCTTCGAACCTCTCTTATGATTGTCCCTCCTTCCCCTGTACCTATTCTACAATATTCTCTCCTATTTCTCACATCTCTGCCACATACATTTTTTCTCATTTATGTTTTACTCACTCCTTTCCCCATTCTCTTTCCCCTTTTACTACATCATGATAGATAATCTTAGCTCTTAAAAACTACAAATTTTGTTTTCCTTGGTCAGGATCATAGGACTGTCGTCTCTCTGAACCTTGGGAGGGACCCAAATGACATAGGCAAGTGTCTTCTACTCCAAGTCTGCACTGGGATTGTTGTCAGATAACTGTGTCTGCTACTCCAGGAAGCTCTTCTTCAAAATGGCAGTGGAGACCATAACTCCAGATAAAGACAACTGGCCAGGAATAGCAACATAAAATCAAACAAGGTGGTGTGTGTGTGTGTGTGTGTGTGTGTGTGTGTGTGTGTGTGTGAAATTTTGGATACATGTCCATCTCAGCAGATGTGAAAAACAAAACAGAAAAACGCACACAAAAAATAAGATTACAAGCCATTCCCACACCTGCACAAACTCACAGGCCCTCAATACCGGAAGTCAAAACCAGCGAGATTGGGGAAATAGGCTGAAGAGATGGATCAGCCATTAAGAGCAATGGCTGCTCTTCCAGAGAATCTGGGTTCAATTCTCAGTACCCACATGGCAGCTCACAACCATCTGTAACTCCAGTTCTAACTGGTCTCTGAGGGCATGCACATATGTGGTACACAGACATACATGCAGGTAAACACACATACACATAATATAAAATAAATGAATCTTTTTTAAGTGAGGTCATTGAAAAGATTTCAGAATCCCACTTTAAAAAAGCATCAGTGACCACACAAAGAACCCCATTCAGCAGATGACTGACGTAAGGAAATCAATTCAGGACTCAGCAAAATGGATAAAGTGATAATTTTGAAGAACAATGCAAGAACAAAAAGGAAAATTCATTAAGAAAATTGAGACTCTGAGAAGGAACCACCCAGACATGCTGGAAGCAAGAGTCAAACAATTAAATAAGAAACACAGTGAAAAGTATCAGCAATAAACAAGACTGAGAGGAAGAGTGGACTTCAGGAACGGGGAACAAGGTTGAAATAGTAATGCATGCAGCCACATACAAAGACAGGAAAAATCAATGACGATATCAAAACGTCAAGACCTCTAGGCTATCCTCAAGAGACCAAACCTCAGAGTTCACAGGATAAAAGAAGGGGATGAGATCAATCCAAAAAGCATAAACAATTTATTCAGTGAAATTATAGCATTAAATTCCCTAAACCTGTAAATAGGAAAAGAATCTCCAAAGACAAGAAGCATTTAGAAACCAAATAGACACAGCCAGAGAGGAAACTCTCCACGGCCCATCATAGCCAAGATGTCAAAAATACAAAGCAAACACACACACACACACACATACACACACACAATTATTCTCTTTAGTGTCCTTAAGTTCTCATTGTAAAGACGCTTTGTTTCTCTGGTTAGGTTTATTCCTAAGGGGTGTGTGTGTGTGTGTGTGTGTGTGTGTGTGTGTGTGTGTGTGTTTGTATTTTTGACATCTTGGCTACGATGGGCCATGGAGAGTTTCCTCTCTGGCTGTGTCTATTTGGCCAAGTCACTGGCAAAGGCAGGCACAGACTGGGACCAGATCTCTCAGCAACAGCCCTAAAATCAGGAGACCAAAGAGTTGTATATTTCAAACCCTGAGCATAAATACCTGCCAACCAAAACTGCTGTGTGTATCAAAGCCATCTTTTAAAATTGGTGCAGAAAGCTGGGCAGTGGTGGAACACACCTTTAATCCCAGCACTTGGGAGACAGAGGCAGGTGGATCTCTGTGATTTTTGAGGCCAGCCTGGTCTACAGAGCGAGTTCCAGGTCAGGCTGCAAAACCACACAGAGAAACCCCCTCTGGAAAAAACAACAACCAACCAACCAAACAAAACTGGTGTAGAAATAAGAACATTACAAGATAAGCATAAACTAAGGCAATTCATGACAACCAAGCCAGCAATGCAGAAAATACTTAGAGGAATATTAAACACAGAGGAAGAAGACAAGGTCCATCCACAAGGGCTCATTTTATGAGAAGAACAGGTAAATAAAAGAGAAATGGAAAGAAATTCATCCTTTCCGACACAGTGAACCAGAAAACTCCTACGCTAATAAGGAGGACAAGAATGAACCATGATTCAAGCAATCAAAGCAGCAACCAAGGAAACCAGAGAAAACAGCAAAGCCTACTCAGTAGTAAAGTAGATGCTGATGGTTCCAACTTGCCTCAAAAATGAGACGGAGTGACTAGATTAGATAACAAGATTCAGCTTTCTATTGTCTCCAAATTATAAACCTTACTGGGAGAACATCCACAAGCTGACAGACAGATGATAGAAATGATAGAAATCAACCTTTAAAAAAAGTCCCCAAATATGATGGCACAGCTATTCTTATATCTGACAAAGTAGACATAAAAACAAAACTAATCAGAATAGATAAAGAAAGCCATCCAATACAAAGTGGTCAGTCCTAAAAAGAAATACATACAAACAACATTAAATAGACACTGAAGGTTGTATTTATGTGTGAGTGTAGTGTGTGTGTGTGTGTGTGTGTGTGTGTGTGTGTGTGTGTGTGTGTGTGTGTGATAGCTAAAGAATAGGAGGCCATGGATTTGTGAGTGAGTGGGGAGACACGGGAGGGTTAGAGGGAAGAGAGAAAGAGGGGAGGAAGTAATGTAACTCTCTTTTAATTAAAAACAAAGTGTAAAAAGAAAGCAGCTCTATTAATAAAGGGGACAACTCATCAAGAAGGTATCGTAGTTGTAAGCATCTATGCACTGAATGTGAGGGCTCTGAATTTCACACAAGCGGTAAAAGGTACAAAAGTTCAGATATTGAAATTTCACTACCCCATTTTTATATTTAGGTAGGTCTTCGTTGCAGCTTCTCATCCCTCTGATCAAATACCCTGACAGAAGCAACTTAAGCGAGTGTTGATTTTGGCTTACAGTTCCGGAGGGATACAATCTATCACGGTGGGGAAGACACGGTGGCAGACCGGGAAGGGATTCCAGCAGGGGCGGGAACCTGGCTGGTCATATAACACCCATATTCAGGAAGCAGAGATCGAACAAGAGTAGGACAGGGCTACACAGCCTCAAGATCTGCTCCCACCAGTGACCCACTTCCTCTAAGAAGGCTCTGCCTCCTAAAATTTCTGCAAATTTTCCAAATAACGTGGCCAGCTAGGTACTAAGTGTTCAAACATGTGAGACTATGGAGGACATTTCATATTCAAACTACAAAATCTTCTAAAATAAAAAAAAAATCAACAAAAGTGTTTGGGAGCTAAACTGTACCGTAGATCTATTGACTTTAGTAGCTGTCTTAGAGAGATAACATCCAACAGCCAGGGAGTGCACATTCTTCTCTGGAGTCCACAGAATGTTCTCTAAGATGGATGGCATTACAGGCCACAAAACAAGCCTTAACAAATATCAGAGAACAAAAAAAAATTTCTTGCATCTTATCAGATCAATGTGGAATAAAACTAGAATCAATAGCAAGGGAAATTGGAAAAACCAAAAGAAATGGATAAATTTCTAGATACATAGAGCATCCCAAAATTAAACAAAGAAGAAAGACGTGATTTAAACAGATCCATAGCCATCCATGCAATTGAAACCTTAAGAACAAGTCCCCTACAGAATAAAAGCCCGGGACCAGGTGGATTCACTGTGGAATTGTACAAGAACTTCCGAGAAGAATTACAATACTGCTTAAACTATTACATAAAATAGAAAAAGAAGGAAGGTGTCTAAACTTCTTATGAAGCCAACACTACTAACACCAAAACCAGATAAACACAACAACAAAAAGACAAAAATACAAGTTGATCTCTCCAATGAACATAGATGCAAAATTCTTAATTAAAATCTTGCCGAATAAAGCTCAAGATCATATAAAAATACCATTCATCAAATCAAGTTGACTTCATTCAGAGGTCCAGTCTATGTAAATAAAAGAATGCCATCCATTATATAAACAAACTTAAAGACAGAAATCACATGATCCTCTCAATAGATACATAAAAGACCTCAGGCAAAATTCAACACTCCTTCCTGACCAAAGTCATAGCAAGCCTAGGGATGGAGAGAGCACACTTCAACATAGTAAAGGTTGTGTATGAAAGTCCTATAGCCAACATCATGCTAAATGGAGGAAAACCTAAAGCATTCCACTAAGATTAAGAGCAAGACAGGGCGGCCCACTCTCCTCACCTCTATTCAACATAGTGCTTGTAGTCTTAGTTAGAGTAGCAAGTCAAAGGAAATAAATGTGATATAAATAAGAAAAGAAGTCAAAGTCTCCCTTTTGGATGATGGTTTGTTATGAACATAAAGGACCCCATAGACTCCCAGAAAAATCTTTTCGAACTGATATGCACTTCCTGCAAAATGTAGTATACTGTGGCTTTGGGGGGAGATGCTGACTAAATGCTGACTAAAATGAGTTTTAAAAGGCCTCATCTTTAATATTGGGAGAAGATTTTGAAAACATACAAAACTCAGTAGTTTCCCAACATGCCAATGGCAAACACACTGAAAAGGAAATCAGGGCAGGGCAGAATCCCATCCGTGGTATACAAACACACACACACACACACACACACACACACACAACTTAGAAATAAACCTAAGCAGAGAAACCAAGAATCCTTACAACGAGAACTTTAAGACACTAAAGCCAACAATTGAAGAAGACACCAGCAGATGGACAGACCTCCCATGCTCATTTGTGAAGGCAGCTAGCCTACCAAAATCAACCCACAGATTCAATGCAATCCAAATCTGAATTCCAGGGTCTTCCTTCACATGCATAGAAAAAACAGTCTCAAATTTTATTTATTTATTTTTTTTACCTAATTGTTGTGGTTAGAACATCCAAGAGGTACCAATATTTAAACAAAATCACTTTATTCTAATGAGCTCACAAATAAAGACTTCCTACAGCTAGTGCAAGTGACTCATACCTGCTGAGTACTAAACTCTACACAATTCAGGAAACAGGGACTCTTTTGGATACAAGTTTTAAGAGTGGCACTTTTGTTCCTCATCTTAGATGAAAATGCTTTAAGTGTGTCATTATTGAGTGTGAGGCAAGCCATGTGATTGTTATATATGATAGTCTTCATTACACTGATGATCGTTATTTCTAAACTTGATTTCTTCAGAATTCTTGCTATGAAATGATGTTGAATTTGTCAAATGATTTTGTGCATGTGCAGAGATGATCATGTGCTGTCACATTTATGAATTTGCATATGTCAAGCTATTCTCGTATCCAGGGATACATCCCATTTGAACATGATACATGTTTTGTTTTTAATATTGTGGTAAATTCAGTCTGTTAGTATTTTGTTGAAAAATTTCCATTTATGTTCATTTGGGATTGCAGCTTGCTATTTTTTTTATATTGACTTTTATCTGTGGCTTTGGGAAGAAAATAACTCTGGTTTTATAAAATTGTTTTTAGATGCCTCATTTTCTTCCCTTTTTGGGGAATAGTTTGAATTTTTTGGCATTAATTCTTCTTTCTCTGTTTGTTAGAATTTACCTGTGAGGCCATCTGGTCCTTGGCTATTCTTTTGTGAGGAGGACTTTGATTACAGATTCAGTCTTATTATTTGTTTGGTTTGGATTTGTGTTTCTTCACTATTCACTCTAGATAGGGGCTAGGCAATTAATCACTTCTGGATTACCTAATGTGCTGGTGTAGAATCGTGCAAACCGCCTCTTACAACCATTCAAACTGCCATGCTATCAGGTGTAACATCTCAACTGTAGTAACATAGCCATCTCTCACTCTTCCGGTTCTTCTGGGTAAAGATCCAGTAAATGTATCTTTTCTATCAATATCTCAGTTTTATTGACTCTTCTATTGTGTTTCTAGGATCCATTTCCTGTATTTACCTTTATTATTTCTCTTCTTCTAACTTTGGGCTTAATTTGTTTTCATTTTGTTTTCTCCTTGAGTGTGGACTTGGATTATTTACTTGAAATCTAATACTTTTCTCAAACCAAGCAGTCATCTTTATAAACTTTCCCCTTACCATAGGTTTTTCTGGGTCCTATATGTTTTTGGTATGTGGTGCTTCCATTTTCTTTTGTCTATATGTAAATTTTCTCATTTGCTTTCTTCCTTTTTATTTTATATCTTTATTTGTTCTTTGTTAATTTCATACATGCATACAGTGCCTCTTGATCCTATCCACCCTGAAATTCCCACTCACACCCCTTCTAACACTGCAGAGCACATCTTTCTCCCACTTTCATGTCCTGTATTTAAAATTAAAAAAAAAAACCTTCACTAAGCAATTAGTGCTGCCTGCTGGAACATTGATTAATCATGTTGGCTTGATTTTATGCAGGCTGTGTGTGGGTAACCATAGCTACAGGAGGAAATTGCATAGCATGTCCAGAAGATAGCATTTCGCGAAATCCTCCCCATCCCCTGGCACTTACATTCTTTCCACCCTCTCTTCCATGATGTTCATTGAGCCTTGATGGGGTTGGTACAGATGTCTCATTTAGGACGGAGCACTTGGCAGTCACTATTCTCAGCACTTTGATCATTTATGTTCGCGAGAGTCTCTGCATTAACTACTCTCCATGGCAGAAAGAAGCTTCTCTCCAGCCAGTGTTGAGAGCAGCACTGACCTATGGGTACCAGCATGCATTTAGAAGTCAGAGTGATATGTCCATTAGATAAGACAACAGTAACAGTTCCCTCCTAGGGACTACACTCTCTGAAGCCAAGTTATAGTACCACACAGGAATTTCCTCCTGTATAGTGTGCCTCAGACTCAATCAGGAAGTGATAGTTATTCCTATAATGTCCATGCTACAATTGCACCAAGGGGTATATCTCTCCTCCTGGCAGGTTGACATTGTCGCATCTAGGGTTCACCACGGAGTAATACTATTGAAGATTTTCTCCCTGAGTGGCCTTCATGGTAGCTTCCAGCATGACAAAAGCAAGCCATCAGAGAAGCTGATTTCTCTATGTCCTGCAACCAAAGTATATTGTGTCTACAGCAACAGGGTCTTATCACCTAGTTATGGTGGACCATCAAGAGAAATAATAATAGCCTGTGTTGTTTGTGAGGCTTCTAGGACCTCCCTACAAGTAACTCACAGAGAGGTATCCAATGTCTGGCACTGAGATTCTCATTCATAACCCATGTCTTCTGAAGGAAGAGTTGTCCATGTTTACATGGATTAGAAGCATTAGTGATTAACTCCAAGTTACCAATAATGCATCAGTGTCACACAAGGGACAGAAATAAAAGTACTTCTCCTTAGAGTCATTTAACCAAGAGTGAGTCCACATTAGAAATCTTTACTTCATGTTCCCTGTGTCTTCTGTCTTCCTAACAAAGGCCTCACTCTGTCCTTTTTCAACAGCACAGAAAGCGTCACATGGGGAAGAAATAGGATACTTAAAATAGAAATCTTTAACAGCATTTTACAAGGTATTAAGTCATTGGCTCCAGCTGACCTCAACTGACAACAAACAATACTGCAAATAATTTTTATCAATCAATATCAAAATGCTGTGTTTAAGATTTATGGTGGATATTCATCTTAAAATATTTCATTCAACCTCTGTGTTCGCCGCCTTCAGCAAATGATACACACACTTAGTTCTGGACCAGGGGAGTAGAAGAGTATGTAACTTAAGATTACAGCTATGCATTAGTTTAGGTTGTAAATGTTGATTACGTGGGAAATTGGAGGCAATTGTTCCATTAATCTCTTAAAAGTAGATTAAACAAATATGTCGAATACACAGTAAGATGGCGGCTTAAGTCTTAAGAGATCTCAAGGCATACTGTTAATTCTGGCTATAGAGTCCAACAAAAGTTCCAGTCTTTTAGAATGCAAGAGATATTGGTATCACAATGCACTGCTATGCCCCCAACATTATACCTGTCTTCAAGCTCTTTCTTTGTTAATTATATTTTAAAATTAGCTTTAAAAATAGTGAGTGTCATAAGGGCATTTCGTTCATTAGCTAAATAACTTCTGATCCCTCCTTCTTGATTTCCTCTTTGGTCCATCAGCTTTACACTAGTGTGTTTAATTCCCACATATCTGTGAAACTTTTGGAATTCTTCCTGCTATTGATTTCAACTTGTATGCCACTGTGATCAGAAAAGCAGTACTTGAAATGGTGATAGTCTTCTTGACTTTAATAAGATTTATTTTGTGTCTCAACATGTGATCCATCCTGGAGAATGTTCTGTGTGCTTTTGCAAAAGATGCAAATGCCACTGCTGTTGGTGTAATGTTCTGCCCATGTCTCTCTGTTCCACTTCATTCATAGTCTTATCCCTTTATTGGCTTCCTGTGTGGATGACCTATGCATTCCTGAAGTGTGGAGTTTCAGTCCTTCACTACTGTTGTCCTGCTAGTTCTTTCTTTGGTTCTACTAGAATTTTCCCGATGTGTTTACAGCCCCACCATTGTTTACACACTTATACCGAAGTAATCATCTTCATGATAAGTTGACACTTTCATGATCTTCTTTGTCTATTACAACATGGTAAGACTGAAAGTCTATTTGGCCTGACACAATCATCAATAGAACAAAATGGTTTGACTAAAAATGGTAAAAATTATAAATGGATATTTTCAAAACTGAGACCTAAAAGTTTTCTAGGTATCTGCTTAGAACATCTCTTTTCACCCCTCATTTTTGTTTATGTGTTCTTAAGACTTAAGTGAGCATTTGTAAGCCATGTATTATTGGACTTTTAAAATAAGCAGGAGCTACAGAGATAGCTCAGCAGTTAAGAGTACTTGCTGCTCTTCCAGAGGGCCTGGAACTTAGCTCCCAGCACCACGTTGAGTGGCTCATAACCAGCTGTAACTCCAGGTTTAGGGAGTCAGGTACCTTCTTCTGGCCTTTTTGGGTAACCATGTACATATGGCAATGCACATAAACTCATAAACTAACTCTCTCTCTGTCTCTGTCTCTCTCTGTCTCTGTCTCTCTGTCTCTGTCTCTGTCTCTGTCTCTGTCTCTCTCTCTCTCTCTCTCTCACACACACACACACACACCAATAAAAATTTGAATACATCTTAAAAAAACAAAAACAAAACTCCAGTCAGCACCCAGTCTTTAACCAAGGAATGTTTCCTAGTACGGTTAAAGCCATTCTTAAGAGATAATGGTTTCCAATTAACACAGTGTTATTGTTTACTGACTGTTCTGTGGTTTCCTTATGCTTTTCTTTCCATCTTCCTATCTTCTTCTGTGACTTGTTAAATTTTTACAGTGATCTGCTTTGGTTCCTTTCTCATCACCTTTTGTACATCAACTGGAGATTATTTTCTTTGTGGCTACTTTGGGGTTTGCGTGAAACATCTTAGAGTTAAAATATTCAATTTAAGTTAATTATACTCTAAGAACATTAAAATCTGTACTCTTTTACCTCTCACATACATATTTGATGCTAGCCAAGTCACACTTTACACATTTTTCTGTTATCTATCAATTTCTGTGTTACTATATCTATAGTTGTTTTTAATCTGTTCATCTTAATTTCTACATTCAATGTAAGTGATTTGTACGTCACCATGAGAATATGAGAGTACTATGAATTTGATTATTGTGACTGCTAGTGTTAATTGTCAAGTTAACAGAATTTAGAATCACCTGGGAGATGGGCCTCTGGGCATGCCTGTAGGGGCTTCATGTTGATTATGTTAATTGATATGGGAAGATTCATCTTAACTGTGGGAAGGACCATTCCCTGGGCTGGGGATGCTGGCATGTATAAAACAGAGAAAGCCAACTGATCAGCAGCGGCATTCCTCTCTCTGTCTCCTGACTGTGGGTGTGGTGTCATCAGCGGCTTCAAGTGCCTATTGCCTTGGCTTCCCTGTCTTGATGAACTGTGATTCATCAAGTGGGTGATTACTGCACAAATTCACAACCCATCAAGAGTGTACACGGGTTTCCCGTTCTTTACATTCTTGCTACCATTTATTATTCTTGTCTTTTTGCTCATAACTATCCCAAAAGTGACATAGTATTTCAAAGTGACTTTAAAATATATTTCCTGATGATGAGTCTAGTATAAACCATTTTTATATATCTATTGGTCATTTTTTAAAATCTTCTTTTGAAAAAAAAAAGAATAAGTCTTGGGCCTATTTTCAGTTAGGATTTTTCCTTGCTGTTGAATTTCCAAAAATTTTTAATTAAAATTTAAGAGTTTAGATTTGGGTGATGGTGGTTCATGCCCTTAATCCCGGCACTTGGGACACAGAGTCAGGAGGATCTGAGTCTGAGGTCAGCCTGGTCTACAGAATGAGTTCCAGGACAGCAAAGGTTACACAGAGAAAGCCTGTCTCAAAAAATAAAAATAAAAAAAAAAAAACGATAAATAAATAAATAAATAAATAAATAAATTTTTTAATTAAGGGTTTAATTCCTTAACAGATAATCAGATATTTGGCTTGCAAATGTTTTTCCAGGCTATAAGTTACCTTTCTTTTACTATTTCATCTCCTGTCCAGAGCTTTTTGGTTGATAGAGCCCTATTTACTTTATTTTATTTCTTTAGCCCAAGATTTTTGGTATTGTATTTCAGATATCATTGATGAGGCCAATATCAATCAACTTCTATATGTTTGCTTAGAAAAGTTATATTATTTGAGGCTTTACACTTAAGTCTTTTATAATTTTTAGTTAAATATTTTGTCCATAACCTCTTGTGTACCTCAACGTGCCTTTCTCTCTCTCTGGATTTTAAAAAGCAGCTTAGCTGGGTATAGAATTCTCTTTCAGTGGTTTTGCCCACAGCATTTTGAATGTATCACCCACTTCTTGTTATGCATGATTTGTGTTACTAATTCCAGGAATAGCCTTCTTGTTTGTTCCTTGTATGTGACCAGTCTCATCTCTTGCTACTTTGAAGATTCTCTGTTTAGGTCTAGGAATTATCTCAATGCTGGATGCTTGCCTAGCATGTGTAGGACCCTGAAATCAATCCAAGTCTCCAACACAGGAAAAAAAAAAAAAGAAAAAGAAAAAAGATTCTCATTTGGTCGTTGACTTTTGACAGTTTGACTATAGTGGGTCTTGGAATGTTTCTCTTTGGATTGTCTTTCCTGCATTCCTTTGAGCGTCTTATGACTGGGTGTGATTTCAGCCAACATTTCCTTCAATAAACTTTCTACCCCTTTCTCTCTTTCTTCTTCTTTGGGGACTCCTGAACTCATATTTTGGATTTGATAGTGTCCTATAGGTTCCTTATAATTTCTTTGTCATTTAATTGCTTTATTCTTCTAATGTAATGATTTCAAATGATCTACCTTTGAATTTGCTTATTAATTCTTCAGCATGAACAAGTTTATTGTTTACATTATCTAATGAAGTTTTTTCACTCTGTTATGGTATGCTTAAATTTCACAATTACTATTTTGGCTGCCTTTGTGTCTCCTCTTTTCTTTACTAAATGCCAAATTTTGCTCATGAATTGCTTTCCTGTTTCATGTGGTTGGCTCTTTGTATACCACTGTATCTCATTAAGCTTCTTTACTTTTTTCCACTAATGAATAAATATTTATTTTCATTTTAAAATGATACAAGTTAATTAAAAATAATTTGGAAAAATACATAAGAGTAAAACAAAGAAAAATTAAAGTAATTATTTCTATAATTTAAATCTAACCATTAATAATTATTTGATACATTTTCTAACTCTCATTTTCCCCTGAGGATATATTTTTTGAATATGCCATACTCAGAATTCCTCTATAATTTTTTTGAATTTTTTTTGTTTATTAAGGAATTTTCTACTCATTCCACATACCATCCACAGATACCCCCTCCTCCCTCCCCCACCTCCCCAACCCTCTTTCCCAAGCCACCTCGCATCCCCACATCCCCCAAATTGAGGTCTCCCATGGGGAGTCAGCAGAGCTCAGCACACTGAGCCTAGGCATGTCCAAACTCCTTCCCACTGCACCAAGGCTGTGCAAGGTGTCATACCACAGGCACTGGGTTCCAGAAGCCTGCCCATGGACCAGGGACAGATCCTGATCCCCCTGCCTGGGTGCCCCCCAAACAGTTCGAGCCAAACAACTTTCTTCCATGTCCAGAGAGCCTAGTCCAGTCCCATGAGGGCTCCACAGCCACCAGTCCACAGTTCATGGGCTTCCACTAGTGTGGCCGGTCATCTCTGCACGTCCTCCCATCATGATCTCAATGTCCCTAGCCTGCAGAATCCCTCCTCTCTCTCATCAATTGGATTCCTGGATCTCAGCCTGGTGCCTGGCTGTGGATCTCTGCATCTGTCTCCATCAGTCACTGGACAAAGCCTCTATGATGACAGCTAGGTTATTTGCTAGACCAGTCACCAGAGTAGACCAGTCCAGGTACCTTCTGGACCACTGCCAGCAGATCAAGGTGGTGTCATCCTTGTGGATTCCTGAGAGCCTCCCCAGAACTCTGCCTCTTCCTATTCCCATGATGTCCTCATCTATCATGGTATCTTCCTCCCTGCCCTCCCACTCTGTCCCTGTTCCAGGTTGACCATCCCATTTCCCTATGTTCTCATCCCCCACTCCTCGCCCCTGCCACCCCCCCATACCCAGTCTGCTCATGTCTCATCCACTTCTTCTTTGCAGGGTCATCCATGTGCCCCTTGTAGGGTTTTTCCCTGTTAGCTAGAAAAAAAAAGTGTCAGGATGGCCGAGTGGTCTAAGGCACCAGACTCATTAAGCTTCTTTAACATGACTATTTCAAATTATTTCTTAAGCAGTCTGTAGATCTCCACCTCTTAGGGGTCAGTTCTGGACTGTTATTTATTTCTTTTGTTTGTTTCAAGTGTCTCTGATTCTTCCCTATGAGGTTGGTGCATGATGGTACCTGTGCATTGGATGGAGTACTAGGAGAAGACTCTTTCAAGTCTTTAAAGACTGCTTGTAGCAGTTCACATCTCTTCTGTTGGACCCCTGGGTTGGAGAGATTTCCTCTAGGATCCTAGTGGTGTTGAGGTGGATACAGATCATGTGGCTGCTGGTAAGTCCATAGCATATCTGCCATTGGTGGGAGATTTTCTGGTCCTTGAGTTGGCTGTTGCTAAGACTTTGGTCCCTGAAACTTGGCCTGAGATGGAAATATGTCTTACAATCCCCAGATGGCAAGCTGATCAACAGGTGCAAGGCTGAAGATGGATTCTCCAGGTCTCTGGGAGAACTCACATTGGATCTCTGGGTTGACCCCTAGAAGTAAAATTGACTCACATGACAAGAATAATACAATCTATTTTCCAAAGTGGCCATGTCATCTCAAATTCCTACCACCAAAGCCTGAGAAATAAAATGACTTTATGTTGTCATTAACATTTGCTACTATCAGTTCCTCATTCCTAGTTTCATCTATTTGACTAAATATACAATATTCCTTCATGGGTTCTTGTTGATTTTTAAATAAAAATGAGCTTGTGATGCTTCTTTGCCATCATTTGTTTCAATATTTTCTGACTTTATTGTGTTATTTGATTTTTTTGGAACTAACCTGTAAGAATTTGTTATCAATCTAGATAGCTTTCTCCCCATTACCTTAATAGTATGCTTCTAAGGATAGAATATTTTAATTTTGATGGAGTATAATTCTAAAAATTTTTCATTTTATACTTCATTGTTCTAAGAAATACTTACTTGACTCAAGTTCACGGAGATGACTGACCTATGTTTTCTTCCAGAAGTTTTACATTTAGGATGAGGATTGATTTTAAATCTTCATGTGCATACTGGAAGAAGTGACTTGAGGGATACACTGGCCTTGTTTTCTCATACAGCTGTCCAACTCTTCAGCAGCATTTGTCTAAAGGATATCCTTGTCAAGTTCTGTTGAAAGATCAAAGGTATGACTGAATGCTAAGAGTCAGCTTAACAAAGGACAGACGGTGCTCCAGAAAGAGAGAGGAAAATCATTAGTAGTCACCAGAAAGGTGATAGGAAAACTGGAGGCATAGAGAACCTGTAAGACAATGCAAGAAAAGTGGGACCCATCTGTAGTTCCACCCCCTACTCCTTGGGAGATGAGAAGAAGAAACCTAGGCCACAACCGCAGTTAAAAACACACAGCCCTAATGAAAACAAACAGACAGCCCTGGCCACACAAGAAGCCCACAGTGCTTGCAACCCTTAAATCCAGTGTCTAGGAGGATTTGGTAAGACAATGCCTGCTCCTGCATAGCAGAGCAACAAGGGAAAAGAAACCCGTTATGCCACTCCTCATACTTCAGAGAAATATAGGTAGGTAGGTTCTGGGTTGGTCCTAGGATTGTGAAAAGCAAGGTGGTCGGTGGCCCTGCCTTCTGTGGTGGAGAGAAAGCCCAGTCACCTGAGGTGTACTGCAGACACTGATAGCTCAAGCTTATAGCAACAGACTGGTCTCTGGAGCTTCTCCATGCTATGTGTGGTTTGATGTTGGGTCGAACTGAGGGCTCTGAGTCCAGATCTGATGTGGTCACTGATTTCTGTCGCCCCCATCTTCCTGCAGAGTGGTTTGCTGATGGACAGGCTCTGAAACCCTGGGAACGGCAGGCAGAGTTCTCTGTTCCCCCCTTCAGTATGGATCCTGGTGCTCTCCCTGTTTCCCCAACTCTCTAACACATTAATGGGTACTTTAAATGTTTACCACCCTCGGACGCACAAAGTGGAGGGCATCTGGAGTGAGTAGAACCTGCTTGGTCCCCAGGCCACAAAGCTCACCATGGCTAACAATGGCTCATAGCATGCAAAAAAGGAATACCTACAGTGAATGAAAAAGGAAAGTTAAAGGAATATTCAGACAGCAATAAAGAAAACAAGTATGATTGTAGCTTCCAAGGATTCGTAGGGCTAAGCCTACAAAGGAAAGAGGTAGAAGGAGCTGAGATTTTACTTATAAAGAAAGCACTGGAATCTATTTCACTGAAAAGGTAAAGAAAACCCCCTAGACCTATGGAAGGACACCAACAATCAGACCCAGGAGGCATTTGGAGCCCAAACTGACATGGAATAACGAGAAGTTCTCCACGTCATGCTCTGGGTAAAACACTGAGAATACAGAACAAATAGTATTAAAGCTGCAAAACCCATTCACAAAGGCAAAGTCTTCAGAGTAACCTCAGACATCTCCGACGGAGCCCTGAAAGTCAGGACCACGCAGCATAATGTATTTCAGTCCCTGAAAGTGAAGAACTATTAATCATGATTACTGGATTTGGTGTTCACATCTCAAAACTGATGAAGAAATGAAAACTTCCCAGGAGGAAAACAAGTCAAGACCAGCAAGGCAGGTTTGCAGGAAGTAGTGGAAGCGATCCTACACACAGACGAGGGAGAAAGGCCAAGATCTGAGAGCTTAGGGAAGTGTGCATTTCATAAGGAGTAAATGAGCACAGAGGAGCTGATAAACTGAGAAAGCCCTCAGAAGAGTAAGGGAGGAAGAAAAGAACAAACATATAAAGCAACCAGGAAAAAAAATGATAGAAATCCGTGTCAACCGCTGAGTAATTACCCTCTGTGTAAATGGTTTTAACTCTCCAATTAAGATGCAGGCTGGCTGATTGTATTAAAAGACAAGCTTCTTTTTTTTTTTTTTTTTTTTTTTTTTGTCTGCAAGAGATATCTTGATTGCAAAGACCCACGTTCTCTGGGAAAATGTGGAAAAAGATTCACAAAGCAAGTGGAAATTAAAGAAAAGACTCAGGGGTGGCTATATTCATATCTGACAAAGTAGACTTGAGGCCAAAATCAAGAGAAAGACAGCCCCTGCTCATTAATGAAGAGAACAATCCACCTAAAAGGCACAATGATTGTGTAAATGTATCTGCAACAAGTGTGTGTGTGTTAAACTAATGGCAACTTCCATACCTCACTGTCTTAGGGTTTCTATTGCTGTGAATAGACACCATGGCCATGGAAGCTCTTATAAAAGAAAACATTTAATTAGTACTGGCTTACAGTTTCAGAGCTTTAGTTCATTATACTCATGGTGGCATTCAGGCAGACATGGTGCTGGAGAAGGAGCTGAGAGTTCTACCTACATCTTGATCCCCAGGCAGCAGAAGAAATTGTATCCCACACTGGGCTTGAGGATATGAAAATTCAAATCCTGTCTCCACAGTGATACACTTCCTTCAACAAGGCCACACCTACTCCAACAAGGTCACACCTCCTAATAGTGCCACTTTCTATGGGCCAAGCATTCAAACACATGAGTCTATGGAGGCCATGCCTATTCAAACCACCACACTCATTTTTATCAATAGATAGAAAGCACAGGGGAAAAAAAACCTAATTGAGTCAGCTTCAACTTAAACTGAACCATCAACAACATGTAGACAGTAAAAAACACACATCTGTAGAACTTCCCACACAGAAGATGTAAAACACATTCTTCTCAACAGGCCTTGGAACCTGCCCAAAACCAGAACACATTTTAGATAGACCACAAAGCAAGTCTTAACAAACAAATAAATCTGAATAAGTCATTCATCTTATCAGATCATAATGATAATTTTAACAATTAGACATTAACAGCAAGACAAACTACAGCAACACTACTAATATGTGGAGACTGACTGAAATATTTGCAAATGATCAAGTAAACCACTGAAGAAATGAGGAAGGACATTTTTAAAATCCTGGAATTAAATAAAAATGAAAACACAATCTTTGGGGGGTACACCCAAGGCCATTATCATAGGAAAAATTATAGCACATGTGTTTACATTCAAAGCAAACAAATTCAGCTGGGTGTGGTGACTCATACTTTTAGTCCAGGCACTCTGGAGACAGACAGGAAGGTTTCCATAAGTTTAGGGCCAATCTAGTCTACATAGTGAGTCCCAAGATAGCCAAGGCTACAAGTGAGATCCTGTCTAAACTACAAAACTAAACAAACAACCCAAAACCCTCACGTGAAACTCAAATAAGTCACTTAGTCATGCCCTTCATAATCTCAGAAAAGCCAAGAAAAGCCAAGCTCTGAGAGACGGAAAGAAGTTACAAGGGTTAGGGTGGAAGTTAGGAGAGTGGAGAAGAAAAGAGTAACCAACGAAATGAAGAGAGAGAAGACCCAAATCGAAATCATTTGAGATAAAAAAAGAAGACATTACAATAGATACTAATGAAATCTGGAGGATCATTATGGAATAATTTTCCAATTTATAAAAAAAGTAAATTTCTTGACACATTGTGATCACCAGAATTAAGTCAAGTAGATATAGACAATTTAAAGAACCTATAATGAGTAACAATACTCAAATATTAATAAAGAAACTCCCAACAAAGAAAAACTCAGGACCAGGTTCATTGCTGAGTTCTACTAGACCTCTGAAAAATAATTAATACTAATCATCACTCAAACTATTCCATTAAATAGAAGGGTAGGGGATGCTACCAAACTCTTTAAACAAATCCAACATTATGATTACAAACTGGATAAAGACATGACAAAAATATAGGCCAGCTTTCCTGAGGAATATTGGCTCAAATTTTCTTAATGATGTACTCACAAACAGAATCCTGCAACGCATTAAAAATAGCATTCATCATAATCAAGTCGGTTTCATTCCAGGGATGCAAGGATGGTTCAACACTTGTAAAATTATAAATGCACTACACCGAATGAGTAGATTCAGGCACAAATATCACATGGTCTTCTCAGATAAGGAAATCTTTGACAAAATTCACCATCCCTTCATGAAAAAATCCTAGAAGAGTTGAGAAATAGAGGGACACACTTCAACATATAAGGGCTGTATATGAGCCAGGGAGATGGCTCATAGAGTAAAAGCACACGCTGTGCAAATATGACAGCCTGAGTTTGGATCCCTGGAACACTTGCAAAGAGCTGGATGTGGTAGCATGCATCTGTATTCCCAGTGCTGCCATGGCAAGTGGGGAAGCTAAGACAGGAGAATCAACCAGACACTGGAAGGCCAGCTAAGCCTGGAGCATTTGGCCAAGAGGTAGGCACAAGAGAATTTTGCCTCAAATTCAGGTAGAAAGTTAGAACCAAACCTTAAAGTTACAATCTAATCTCCATAGACAAATCATATGCACCTACACATAGACAGACACACCCACATGCACACAAAGAGAGACAAACAGACAGAGATAGAGAGACAAAGAGAGAGAGAGTGTGTGTCTTTTGATACTATGAATGACAAAACTATAGCCAACATTACATGAAATGAGAAAACTGAAAATATTTCTTCTAAAATCAGGACAGAGAGAGACATGTTTACTCTCACCTTTTACTCAATCAATATCAGTGCTTGAATGCTCAGCCAGAGCAATAAAGCAAGAGAAAGAAATAAAAGAGTTCTAAATAGGAAAAGAAATCAAACTATATTATTTACATATGATATGACTGATAAAGATGTTAAAGGCTCCATGAGAAAAGTCTTAGGTTGGATAACACTATCAGCAAAAGTAGCCTATGCAAATCTACCATATAAAAAGCACTATGCTTTTTATATACCATTCCAATTAAGAAATTAGAAAGACAATCCTATTCACAATGGCCTCAAATAGTGCTTAAGACGTAAGCAAGGAAGTAAATGATGCTTACCATAAAAACTTCCACACACTGAAAAGAAGCCATTGAAGAAGACACTAGCTGGAAAGGCATCTCGTGGTCATGAATCCTTAGAATTCTTATTGCAGAAGTGGCTATGTTTCTGAAAGCAACCTACATTGTCCATGCAACTCCCATCAAAATTCTGATGCTTTTCACACACATAATAGAAAAAAAAATCCTAAAATTCATGTGGAAGCATAAAAGAAATCCCAAATATTCAACACAGTCTAGAGCAAAGAGAAAATGCTGAATGTATGACAGTATGATTTTAAATTATTCTAGCAAGCCAGAATAAATAATAACAGCAACAGCATGGGGCTGACAAAATGGCTCAGTGGGTAAAACCACTTGCTTCTGAGCTTGAGATCCAGAACTCACAGAGTGACCAAAACCAATTCTTGAAAATTGTCTTGTCGTCTCCACGTGTATCCATGCACACAAACTCAATAAATGTGTTATGATTCTTTTGAAATCAGCATAGCATGGCACTAAAAGATAAGTAGACCAATGAACTAGAATTGAAGGCCCCAAAACAAATGCATGCAGTAACAAAGGTGCATAAAATGCATAAAATGTACGTTGGAGAAAAGACTGCCTCTTCATTAAATGATACTGGAAAAACTAGGTATCTACATATAGGAGAAGGGGGTGATATCTCTGAATTTTACCTTGTATGACAACCAATTCAAGATAGATCAAAGACCTATTGAAAACTTAGGGTAACATTTCAAGGTACAGGCGTAGAGGGCCAGAAGAAATGGGTCAAATGTTAGCTGAGCAAGGGACTAGTTAAGATCAAAGCACCCGTGTAAAATCTGGCTGTGAAGATGCAAGCCTGGAATCCTAGTGTTGGAAGATAGAGATAGGATTGTGCCAGCGGCTTATTGGTCAGCCAGTCCAGCCAATAAATGCACTTAAGATTTAGTGCAAGACCATCTTTTTAAAAAATGGTAGAGAGTGGTTGAGGAAGACACCCATCATTAACCTCTGGCTTCTACACATGTGCACATGAGCCTGTGTTCCAACACATATATGTATAACACACACACACACACACACACACACACACACACAGAGAGAGAGAGAGAGAGAGAGAGAGAGAGAGAGAGAGAGAGAGAGAGAGAGAGAGAGAGAGAGATTAAAAAAAGACACAGGCATAGTCAAGAACTTTCTAAGTAGAATTCTTGTAATACTGGAAATGATAGAAAGAGTTGACAAGTGAAATTGCATGAAATGAAACAGCCTCTGCATGGCGATGGAAACAATTAGTAAGCAAAGCAGTGGTCTATAGAACAGGAGGAAATTCTCACCATGTATGCATTTGGTGGGAGGCTAATATCAAGACTACATAAAGAACTAAAAAGAATTAAAACACAGCCAGGCAGTGGTGGCACACGCCTTTAATCCCAGCACTCAGGAGGCAGAGGCAGGTGGATCTCTGTGAGTTCGAGGCCAGTCTGGTCTACAAAGTAAGTTCCAGAACAGGCTCCAAAGCTACACAAAGAAACCCTGTCTCGAAAAGCAAAACAAAACAAAACAAAAATTAAAATCCCAAACCAAATAATCCAGTCAATGAATTGACAACTGAATCAAATTGATTGTTCTCAAAAAAACAGAAGGTCAATAAAGAAATGGAAAAGTATTCAATATATTAGCCATCAATGAAGTACAAATCAAAACTACATTTAGACTCAATCTTATCCCAGTCAAAATGGCTGCTATCAAGAAAACACGAGGGAGGAGGACTGTTAAACGCTCTTTGTGTCTGTGGTACCCATGAACTCACTTCTCTGGTTGCCTATATAATACCTGTACAAGATTAGGCAGTAAATGTTTAGCATAAATGGGGAGGGGCCCCTGAGGTTTCATCCCCACTCAAAGAGTAGTCAAGGGCTGCTGGGGAAGAAGTTACTCTCTTCAGCGATATAACCACTGGTGAGTTACTCATGTGGCAGTGGATAGCTGCATACCCATGCCCACGGTTTAGCCCAGCTAAAACTACTGAGTTACAAAGGAAAACCAAAATTCAAACAAATGTGAAACTGGGATGGAGACCTGGTGGGAGGAAGAGGAAAAGTTCATGGGAGTGGGAGGAGGATGATGGTGAATGTCACTAGAGTGCATCATAGCCTGAATAAATTGTTAAAGAATAAACACAATTTAATGAAAGAAAATATGGGATGGGTCCATAGCTCCTTTGGTAAAATGATTGCTGCACAAGCGTGAGGACCTGGGTTCGATCCCCAGAACCCACATAAAAAAGTCAAGCATGGTTGTAATCACTCATGATCCCAGCACTGAGGGGAAAGGGGTGAGTGAATCCCAGGGATCACTTATCAGCCAGTCTGTCCAGCTCAGTGAGTTGCAGCCTGGTGAAAGACCCAGTCTCAGATAAGAAAAGGAAAGGCTGGGTAGTACCTGAAGAAAGACACTGGAGGTTTTTCTCTGATATCACATGCAAACACAGAGTGCTTGTGCACACACATACATATATGTACCCACATACACATCTGCACCACACACACATGCAGAGACAGAAGACAGACAGACAGAAAATGAGCAGCAACTGTTGGCAAGGATGTGGAGGGAAAAGAAACTTTAATCATTGCTGGAGGGGATGCAGATCAGAGCAGTGGTTATGGAAATCAGTTCCTAGGCTCCTCAGAAAAATCTAGAAACAGAACTGCTGTATGATCTCGTTATGCCACTGGTGGGAATATACAAGAGAGATAGCTGTACATTCACGTTTATTGTGACACCATTCACAATCACCAAATTACGGAATCAGCCTCGCTGTCCGTCAGCAGATGAATGCATAAGGAAAACAAGACAGACTCAGACAGATAAATACCACATATTTTGTCTGATGTGTGAAAGTTAGATTATGGAAGTAAAGACATGAAAGTTGAAGGGAGACAGACTCCTGGGGGAAAGGAAGGAGACCAAGAAGGAAGTGGGGAGGGGCACAAGACAGGGAGCTGGCGAGGGATGATAGCAGTACAGGTATGGAAATGTCACAGGAGACCAGGAATTTTGTACAATTAAAACATGCTGATAAGAAAACAAAACTATGTAGCTCTAATTGAATATGCACTCTTACTTCTAGATTCTGAAAAAAGGTATTTTTGTGCCTTTGGAACTTTGTCAAAATCCATTAGCGCTGCCCCCCATACACACACACACACACACACACACACACACACACACACACACACGCACACACACACATATACATATATATATATATAACAAAATGTTTTATTTTTATTATTTTTAAATTGCTTGCAGATTAACTGGTTTCCACGTGGAATTTTCATGCCCATTTCATTTTGGTGGACTACCAAACGTTCGTGTTATATTTTTAGATTCTCCAGACTGGTCTGGCCAACATTTTGTTACTATTATTGTGGACTTGCCGCTCCTGTGTGGTCTCTATTATTACAGCTCTTTATGAGGAATCTTACATTGAACCTCCCAATCGTGTTCTCTTTGGAAATGGTTTTGGTTATTCTATGTATGTTAGTCTCTATGACCTCATAATGCTTTAACCAGAACATAGAGGCTTAATGCAATAAACGTTACCTCACAACTTCACAATTCCTGTGAGTCAGGAACTTCCTACAGCTGAGCTCATCTTTTCTGGATAGATTTTTTTGGGTACTCTAAGATGTTAGACAGAGCTACAGTTGTCTGAAGGCTCAACTGTGATAGAAATTCATTTCTAAATTTACCACAACGACTATTGGCCAGAGGTTTCAGTGTCCCATGCTTGGCTTCTCCATAAGGCTGTTTATAGTATAGCTCTAGCTTCTCTCTAAATGATTGGGGGGTGTGTGTGTGTGTGTGTGTGTGTGTGTGTGTGTGAGAGAGAGAGAGAGAGAGAGAGAGAGAGAGAGAGAGAGAGAGAGAGAGAGAGAGAGAGAGAGAGAGAGAGAGAGTTTTAGGTGTATGTTATGACTTTAGGGAGATAAGAACAGATAAATATTTTTTACCCCAAATAGGATGCCAGTGACAGACAAAGGGAACAGTTTGCTTGGTGAGCCAATATATTTACTGTTGCTATAGTGACATGGATGAGGGCTTACTCATAGAAATGTGGGCGACTTAAAAGCAGCAGCATCACCAAAAAGGCCATCCCAGTTCAGCATGGGTAGCATGTCACAAAAGGTCCATCCCTGGAACTCTGCACAACTTGCAGTCAGCTCCACTGGAGAGGCTCTTTCTTCCTGGCCTCAACCTCTCAGCAATTGCTTGGGATCATGTGACTTTGGGGAAAAGATTTGTGAGTCTTGCTTCACAGACTGCTTGAGCCTTGGAAGTTTCATTAGCTTCTTGGGTCTTTTGAACCCTCCTTTTACTTTATGCCTTCTGATTTGTATGCTTCTGTTTCTTTTTCTTGTCATGTTGTGTTGTAGAGCACCTCTATCACAGTATTTGATAAGAGCATCTGACTGGCCTTAGGCTCTCAGCACCTTCTTCTTCTTGGTGTTTCATGCTGCTCCCTGGCAGTACAATGGCAGCCTTGGCAAGGACATCAAGCAGTTGATGAATTACAAGGTGCTTCATGTTTTCCATGTGCTTGAAGTGTACAAGAAGCTAGTGCAGATGTCCACAGTCCTATCTTTTGCTCTACATGCTTTACAGGACTCTCTATAGCTGAAGAAACCAGCTTATGGGTTTTGGAGAATTACTCTGATGCTATGGTATCTGACCTATGGGACTTGAGCGACAGATCAAAAGCACATCTTCCTCTCTAAGACCTAGGAACACATGGCTATCTGTTTTAAATACCAAAATCACGTCATTGAAAATATTAAGTCCACTCCTTCAAATCTCTCAAACTATTGTAGCTTTTCTTATCCTTGTCCTGAGAAGAGTTTGGGTCAGGATAGACTTAAGAAGGACATCAAGCTGTGGCTTATGCAGTGTGTTCTTCATATCCCAAGGAGACTCCAACGTCTGCAGAACCAAGTCCATAGAGAGAAGCTGGCACTGCCACTCTCTTTCTTGAAGTTTTGTGGATAATGATGTGGATGAAGGGGACACAATTGATTTGGTGTCACAGCTTTCCATAACTGATCAATGAGCGGCCTTTCTATCTCATGTTCTAGAATCTTCATTATATTAGGTATGAAACTTTTTATGTCTATATCATGTCTATACAACAGACCTAAAATGGGACAGAGTCACTTCCCACTACCTTCTGGCCCTCATAATCCTCCTGCCTCTCCTCTAGGATGTTACCCAAGGCTTTAGGAGAGGAGATGACTTCTCATGGTTAATTTTGTTTGTCCCACAGTCTAGTCTTACTGGTCCTCAGCTACATTCTGGAATTTTTGCCTCTTCTTCTGGAAAGGAACCCAGCTTTCCAGCTCTTGAGACCCATGGGTTCTTCTAATCTGGTCATCATCTCTTGGGTCCTCTGAGCCATCCAGGACCTTCTCTGGGTTATGAATAATGCTGTAAAACAGCACCTCCTCTCCTTGCCCTTGAGATGTGTGAGCTCTGGCCACAGTCACTGGGTTATAGCTCCTCTATGCTCCTGAATTATTGTCCTTAGGTCTTTAACAATATCTCAGGAAACATCGCAAGAGCCCACTCAGGATAGAGCATTCTGGGTTCATATGCTTTGATGCAATGTTAATGGCCTTATTTTCCTAGGCTTCCTGCACAGCTCTAGAATTATCAGTTTCATTTTAAGTTCCTGCATTGTCATTAAAAGACATAAGCCTATACATTTTAGTGTAGGTGTTCCTAGGCTAAGAAAGTTCAAAAGCACCCATCTGTATGTGGGAGAAGGGCTCAACTAAGCATGGTGGGAGGACCATGCCTTTTGTTTCTTATTTTTAACACAGTGAAATGTTTTCAGGTGACTGGGTCATGAGTTCCTCTCTCTTGAGTATTTGTTCAGATTCTTGTTCTGAAGCGTGAAAAAGAGCCTTCAGCTGATTAGAGGAAGAGAATGTCCAGGGATCTAGGGGCTATGACCTATCTTCTTGGTAACTTAGACCAAAGTGAGCATTGTTTTGCTATTATCCATGGTTTCCTTGTGACAATGGTTTGGATATGAAAATCTGAGCTTTCCACAACCCTGTATTTTGATGCCAGGCACTGTGGAAAACCCTGAGTCCTAATACGTTGTCTTTTCCATTGAAATACACTGTTGGGGTGGCACAATGTATCCGTGAGCAGCTAAGAAAAGCTGTCTAGTGGATATTGGATTCTGCAGCACTTCAAGAAGATTAATGTCTAGTGCATTTGACCAATGCTAGGCAATGTGAGATCAAGCTTGGTTAGCTTAACCCATAGGAGCCGATCCTCTGACAGAGCAAAAGGCCTGTAGATTTAAGTTCATTCTTTCAGATCACACATCTCTAGGCTAATCTGGGACTGAGGTTGCAAGTAGCCTTTGGGGTGTGCCTGCTGTTGTCAGCCTCTGCTCACCTTCCAAGAAAGGCTCAGACACCCAGTAACCAGTGAAGATCACAGTTGGAGCAATATATTTTAATTTAGTGTGTGTGTGTGTGTGTGTGTGTGTGTGTGTGTGTGTGTGTGATATGTTTGTGGGTGATCATACACATGAGTGCATGAACCTATGAAAACCTCAGAACAGCGTCCTATATTATCCTCAGGAACACCATCCACCCTCTTTGAGAAGGGGTCTCTCATTGGCATGGAGCTCACCAATTAGCTAGACTGGCTGGCCAGTGAGTGCCAAGGAGATTCTCATCGCCATGTCCTTACAGCAGGGATTATAGGCTCACAGTACATTTTAGGTGGGCTCTGGGGTTCAAACTCAGATCTTCATGTCGTAAGGCATGCTCTTGGAACAAGATATTTGTTTCTAACATGTTATTGCTTGGAAGGACACATATGTTAAGATTTAGTTGCTCACTGTAACGTTTCTCTTTTTCACTTTCTTTTCATTCAGTGTGTCTTTCATGTCATGCATCTTGATCCCATTCATTTCCCTGTCCCTTCACATTTGCCCTCCACCCTTGTGCCCCCCCCAAAAAAAAATAAAACAAAATTTAAGAGGAATAAAGAAAAAAAATTAAAATCTCATCATGGAAGCTGCAGTGTGACACAGTGAGTCATGCAGTAAACCCTTTTGTCCACATG